>NC_136798.1:25156216-25411216 GCF_951216825.1 Electrona antarctica
GTGTGTCCTATAATTTAAGCATTGTTATCTGTAACTAATACATTGTTGAAAGCACTCGGTCTCTGCCAGTGTGTCATGGATGTGTGTAACTCAATACCAAATGTTTTTGTGCGGTTCTGTCATGCAGCTGATAGACCACCCGCCTCGTAGCACAGTCCAGACGCCAACCATGCGCTCAGGGGGGTATGGCAGCATCGGACGCTCGTCGCCTAAGGTATGACATCTGTCTGTCTGTTTGCCATGGCTAAATCAGTTTCATGTGTGACGGGTTGGAGGTTTTGGCATGAATGTTAGCACTAAGTTCTCCTCACATTCTTATATATTTTCCCCACTATACTGTATTTATCTCTTGTCCTCTCTCGCTGCAGCCCAAAGCCCACCAGTTCGTGGTGAAGTCATTCAACACTCCCACTAAGTGTAACCAGTGCACCTCCCTGATGGTGGGACTCATTCGCCAGGGCTGCACCTGTGAAGGTGAGGAAAAAAACGGGAGGAGGGAAGGAATAGGTAGTGAAAGAAGAAATATAATCGAGAGGGAAGTAGAGAGATATTGTGTTAGGAAATAGATAGGTATTGAGGTTTTTAGAGAGAAGACAATGCAGTGTGCAAGACCTAAAAGACCACAAACTACAACTGGATCTCTATATCATACAAGAATTACAGAGATACAAAGATACAATAGGATGCAGACACTGGCCTACAGATGAATGTGTTAACTTTGTACTGTAAAGAGGTTATTTGTCTGGTGTTAATGGCATTCATAATACAGCATCAAACCATTTAAAATGACATAAATGTTTCATAGAACTACTTTCTTTCCTCCACAGTGTGCAACTTCTCCTGCCATGTGACGTGTGCGGACAAGGCTCCAGCGGTGTGTCCGGTTCCCCAGGACCAGACAAAGGGGCCACTGGGTATCGACCCTCAGAGAGGAATTGGTACTGCCTACGAGGGCCATGTCAGGGTACGAGAGATATGGACGGACACCGTGGTTGTCTGTGGAGCTTTAAACTGGATATTTCTTACTCGCTCATAGAACCTGCATCTTTTAGATTTTCTAAAAGGCATCGGGACTAATTGAGCAGTTGAGACAAATAACCATAAGTCCATAATTATAACCTGTGTGTTGTCTTAAGTGATACATGTTCTGGTATCTATCCTAGGTGCCGAAGCCAACGGGGGTGAAGAAAGGGTGGCAGAGAGCGATGGCCGTGGTGTGTGACTTCAAGCTGTTCCTCTATGAACTGGGAGAAGGCAAGGCCACACAGCCCAGTGTAGTGGTCAGCCAAGTAATAGACATGAGGTAAAGAGGACGACAGCTCAAATCCACTGTCCCTTCTGGGCTACAATTGAATTACCATAGTCAAGCAGCTTGAAAAGGCAAAAGCCACATTGTCCAACAGGTTCATATGTGTCATGTCCTATTCCAAAGAAAGACATTAATGTGGCTGTTCATACCTAACTCTCTGTCCTGTTCTGTCCTCCAGGGACGAGGAGTTCTCGGTCAGCTCAGTTCTGGCATCTGACGTTATCCACGCCAACCGCAAGGACGTCCCCTGTATATTCAGAGTAAGCTCGATCTCTCTCTCTGTGTATGGGGAAATAGGGAAATGGGGAATTGCTTTTTCAGCTTTGCCCAGCTGATGGCCGCTTAGATGGCTTTAATGAGCCATGGGAGGGAGCAGGGTGCTGTGGGTTAAGTGTCTTTTTACAATGGGCGAGCAGAGGAGTTGAACCAGTGACCTGTCCATTCCCGGATGGCCTCTACCCGCTCGGATAGGAACACAATGGAAACAAGTCCCCAGTTATCCTTTTAGCCTAAATGTTCTGACTGGATAGTGTGCGGTTTGCCTTTCTGAATAATAAAGTATTCAGTCAGTCAATCAATCAATCGATCAATCGGCTACAGCCGCCCCAAAAGTATATACATCCCTTTTGAAAGTAGGATTTGCATTATTAATGGTGTGGTAGCGTAGTAAACCTTTCGATTTCACTGGGGAAATGGTGCCATATTGATATTGGCAAGTATTTAGAGGCATTTCATTTCATTTAGAATGCTGGCTTTAGTTAAAAATGGCCAACGATATAAGCATTACACCCTTTAGCAGTTTTCCCTCTCAGTCAACGCAATTACATTTGTCTAAAGTTGCATTGGTGCAGACTGCAGAGACACACTTTCTGTCTAAAGTTGCATTGGTCAGACTGCAGAGAGTCAGAGACACACTTTCTGTCTAAAGTTGCATTGGCGCAGACTGCAGAGACACACTTTCTGTCTAAAGTTGCATTGGTGCAGACTGCAGAGACACACTTTCTGTCTAAAGTTGCATTGGTGCAGACTGCAGAGACACACTTTCTGTCTAAAGTTGCATTGGTGCAGACTGCAGAGACACACTTTCTGTCTAAAGTTGCATTGGCGCAGACTGCAGAGACACACTTTCTGTCTAAAGTTGCATTGGCGCAGACTGCAGAGACGAGCAGCTAATAATAACATTGTTAGGGCATTGTGGTGGGTCAGCCAGTTGGAACGCGTACCACATAAGAAAGAACAGACCTAATTGAGATGTCTTGAGATTAAATTTGGTTCATAACCTGTGAGGTGTTTCATGTCCTCGCACTCTCTCTCTGTATTCCTTCCCCTAAATGCATTCTTATTAGAGAACCATCGCTTTGAAAACACATGATTACCACCTTACAGGCCAGACGAGGAAATAACCATTTCTGGTTCAGGGGGATTCAGGGCCCTCTTGAAAATGTTGCCAGCATATCGGCTGTGATAGGCTGGTCAGATGGATTGACTACGTGCATTTGCAGAGCCTGTTTATTTAAATGATCAATCAATCGATTGTGTTCCGGCTTGGATCGATGGCACAAATTTAAGTTGCTATTTATCAGTATTAAAGAAAAATTACCACGTAATTTTGTATCATTGTTAAAATAATAATAATAATAACCATTAAAACCAGGAAAGCATCTTTGTCATTTTAGATATTTGCGTTGGCTATTCAAAAATAGCAGATATACAAGCTCAAGGCGAGTCATTTCATGCCAAGCTGCGATCTTGTACATCTGCTATGTTTGAAAATTTTTGTGTGAGAACAACTGATTTATAAGGCATTTGTATAATCATCCACAGGTCTTAAAAATCGTAGCCTAGCGTTTGGCAATTATTTGGAGGCCCATCTGCAATACCCTCGTGGCCCACAGGACGATTTAAATGAACACTACAATGACTCACATTCACTGTGTCCTCCCAGGTGACAGCGTCTCAGCTGTCCTGCTCCACCAGCCACAAGCCCTCCATCCTCATCCTGGCCGACAGCGACCAGGAGAGGAACAAGTGGGTGGGGCTGCTCAACGAGCTCCACCGCATCCTGAAGAAGAACAAGCTGAAGGAGCGCTTCGTCTATGTCCCCAAGGAGGCGTATGACCACACACTGCCACTCATCAAGACCACACAGTCTGCTGCTATCATAGGTGGGCACTGAAACGTTTCCCCCCCCCCCCCCGTAAATGAACGGCATACTTGATCATACTACAGCGTCACTCAAGAGTAGCAGATCTACGAGTTCAAACTGCGGGGTGAAGCGACATGCTTTGAGCTTGTAGATGTGCTTCTTTTGATACTTTTCTATTTGAATCCTGAAAAGACATACAGTATGAGGTTTCCACTCGACAGAGACTATTTCTTCGTGAATAAGACATTGTAACCAACTTGTGTGGTGGAGTACGTTGATCACATGAACTCTAGCGTCCATATTGCATGCAGCTCAAAGCTTGGAGGGCGCAAAATGTTTTTTTTGTCTTAACACATTTTGTGCCCAAAACGTCTGTGGACGTCCTGGGTATTACCGCACGTGCATAGCCCAAGACGTCTGTGGACGTCTTATTAAAAAAAATCAGAAAAATCAAAACACTTTCTTTTTTTTTTTTTTTACACGTGGTGCCAAAGTTTGTGTTTTCGCCATTGAGAATGCATTTGGCGTTTAAATTAAATAACTCAGAAACTATAAAACATTTCAAAGTAAAAAGTTCCAGCATGTGTCTCCACAGTCAGCTGAATTATAAAAATGTGAATGGATTTTCTAGGTGAAAGTGATTTTGGGCAGTTTTGCGTGGGCTCTCAATGTGTTAACTTGGCTACATTTTAGACACTTGTTGGGAGACCCGGGTTCGAACCCTGGGTGGGACACAAATCTTATGGATTGCAGAGTGCAGCTTTAATTTGTTATTACAGTGTACAAACTACAAATTATACCAAATTAATGTGTACACTCTGTGCACATACACATTTTAACAGTTTAAAGTATAATCAATTCAATACACACAAAAACATGCAAAGATAGGTGTGATATTATTTTGCTGTTGTGATAGCTACAGAAACAATAACCTACAGAAAGTAGGTTATTGTTCATACCTCACGTACCTCCCATGTATCCATGGGCAGTCAGTAGCTCATAAATCCATTGTTCCCCGTTAAGTTGAGCCGAATAGGGCATTGTTTTAGAATGCAGCTAAATGTCAAACCTATTGCATATGTCATTATTATTGAATTCATGATTCCCGGTGAGTGAGCAAGTGAGCAATTACATTGTGAAGAGAGAATCCCCTTCAGGCTAGTTATAGCAGTTCACCATCTATCATGTTATGAAAATTCCAAATGCTGCTAATTAGATGGACTTTGCTGTACAGAATGTCCTTTTCTGTCTCCTGTCTGGCACTGAACCAGATTCGTCTCAACGTCTCTTCTGCTTTCAGATCATGAGCGTGTCGCCCTGGGCAACGAAGAAGGCCTCTATGTCATCCATGTCACCAAAGATGGTAAGACCTGCTTGGCGGCTTCGTCTACTCTTCCTCGCTTCCTACATCTACGTTTTCTTTCATAAGTTTGAGTGGTGTTGTCGTGGTTTTAACCATGTTTTTACGTTCTTTGGCAATTTGCCAATTTCTTTTTGCCCATGACAACATGCCCAAAATAGGGAAGGGTTGGAAGTTAAAGTGGTTAAATGGTGACACCCTCTCCTCTCACAACCCCACTCCTGTCTTCATTTTAACCCTTGTATTCAACCCTTCTACCCATATCCCCCACCCTTATCCTTCCCCGTATCCCGCAAACATCTTGTCATCCCTCCACCTCCCCCATCCTGTCCCCACTGTCCCACAGAGATCATCCGGGTGGGGGACAATAAGAAGGTGCACCAGATAGACCTGATCCTCCAGGAGCAGCTGCTGGCGGTCATCTCCGGCAGGAACCGCCACGTGCGCCTCTTCCCCACGCAGGCGCTGGACGGCCGCGAGACGGACTCCTTCAAGCTGGCGGAGACCAAGGGCTGCACGGCCATCGTGTCCGGGCCGGTCCGCAACAGCTCGCTAACCTGCCTCTGTGTGGCCATGAAGAGGCAGATCATATGCTACGAGGTGAGCAGTGGTGGACACAGTACTCAAATGTTTTACTTTTTTACTATCAATTCAAAATGTACTTGAGTGAAAGTACTAAAGTATTGGCATAAAAGTGTACTTAAAGTACCAAAAGTAAAAGTACTCATTGTGTAGAATGTCTCAGTTCAGATTTTCAAATGTATAATTTTTTTTTGAAAATAGCAAATAAAATGGCTGAAATGTATATAGGGCTGAAGTGGTTATGTTTTTTTTGTAGGCCTAAATCAAAACCTACAAAGTAACTCGTTTTCAAATAAATGTAGTGGAGTAAAAGTACAATATTTGGATTTGAGATGTACAGTAGTGGAGTACAAGCAAAAGTATTGGAAATTGGAATTACATAAATTGGAATTAAGTAAATTCCAAATACAAAATTGTAGGGCCTACTTAAGTACAGTACTTAAGTACATAATGTATAGGAACGCTAGCGTTCATGTGGTTAAACTTGATGGTCGCCATGCTAGTATATTTACAATGTCTAGCTTTGTGTAACTGTCTCGCACATAGCTGTACTGTACACGCTAATGAACAATGTGACAATTGTACAGCATAATATAACGTTCTAAAATCCCCTCACCTCGTCCCTCTCTTCTCCAGGTGAACAAGAGCAAGCAGCGCCACCGCCGGCTGCGAGAGCTCCAGGCCCCGGGGCAAGTCCAGTGGATGGGTCTGCTCAGCGAGCGTCTCTACGTGGGCTATCAGGCTGGCTTCACCCGCTACAGGTTCAATTCAACTCAATTCAAACTTTATTAGCAGACTCGGGTCCATATACGGTACAACAACATAAAAGAAACATAACAAAATAAATAGCACAACTTAACCCACAGGCAGTACATACAGGGATTTTAACCAGTGCACCCTTAGGTTTGGATCATTGGATGTATAGTGAGAACAGCTCATATTGGGGCTTGTGAGGGCCACAATTATACTGTTTTCGGAAACATCCAGCCGTTGCATGAACCTGAACATAAGGTTGACGACTTCTTTCCATAGACTAGACTTTCATAGAGTATTCTAACAACTTTTCGAAGAATACAAATGTGGTACTGAATTTCAACGCAATTGACGATGCGTTTGTTCCAAATGACCCTGTACGGATCTGTGACTCTGAGAGTGTACAAATAGTAGGAAATTAAATAGTTTGAGAACCACTGCACACTAAATGGAACAGAGCCTTAATTAGTATCATCGGTAACACCTGTGAAGGAAATAGGGAAGCGGCCCGGAAGTAGGAAGAGCTATTCTGTGTGCGCAGTCAGCGCAGAGCCCATTCTAACTCCCGACGAACGTCCGTCCACAGTGTCCACGGAGACGTGTCCCCGGTCCACCTGCTCCACCACGAGGACCACACCCTGGCCTTCATCTCCCAGCAGGGCCTGGACGCCCTCTGTGCCGTGGAGATCTCCAGCAAGGAGCTGCTGCTGTGCTTCAGTGCCATCGGGGTTTACGTGGACTCCCAGGGACGCCGGTCGCGGCAGCAGGAGCTCATGTGGCCAGCCTTGCCCGTCGCTGCCTGTGAGTTAAAAAAACCTTCACGCCCTCTGAATCCTCCTCACCCCCTGTTTTTATGTACACGCTGTTACAAAGCCACGTACTGTAACACATTAAGACGCTTAGTTTCAAGTATTATTCATAAATGTTCGAAATGGCAGACTTACAAGCTGCTCACAGTGCGGCACAAATTGTATATCTGCTATTTTTAAATGGCCAAGGGGAAAATCTAACATGACACAGATGCTTTCCCAGTTCTAATGGATTAAACAGTCACATTTTCAATTTTGTGCACTCTGAGTTACAAACGGATACCCATTTAGACCTGAGGCCGAAACGCCTTCTAAATCAGTTTTCTGGAAAACATTACAGAAACATTAGATGTTCACGAAATAAACTATTTCTCAGCCTCTGTAGCAGATGGAAACATGAAATGACACAGATGCTTTCCGGATTGAAATGTATAAAGACATAGGTTGCAAGTGCAACAGGTATAAATGGGTTAGTAATGAGCGTTTTACTGTGTAAGGAGCTTGGTCATCAAGTCATCCCCAAAACAGTAGCATAGCAGGGTTGTTAAGAATGTTCTGAACATTGTTTGGCCCTAGATTTGGATAGTATTTGTTGTCATTTAAATGTAGGACTTGTGATCAAAAGCTGTCAAATTGTCTAGCCTGAAATCCAGACTGATTTCTACGTTCAGTGTTTTTTTCTTTTATTTTTTACTCAGTGGAAAAAAGACAAATGTAGCGAATCTGTCTAGATTCCAGGCTACAAAATGTCAGTGATATGTGATGTTTTGGTTGTGTAACGGTGTGTAACGTTTAAAGACCAACCAAAAGCACATTGTAGCTGATATGACAATCTGCTGACGTGCACTGTTCTCCCTCCAGGCTACAACGCCCCCTACCTGTCAGTGTACAGTGAGAACGCGGTGGATGTGTTCGACGTCAACACAATGGAGTGGATCCAGACCATTCCTCTAAAGAAGGTCCGTCTCTTGACAGGCTCACCCAAGCTTTGTCACAAATACAGGAATACTTACTAAGGCTGAGCGGTTAATTATGTGGTATCGTATGCTTTGAGTTGAGTTTTTAAACATGTATTTAACCACTTAAAACCTATATAATTAGTTGACCGAAGTCCGCCAGCGGGTCTGTTCTAGCCTCCCACTTTTTTTTCTTTCTACACCAAATGTCTTCACCTGCATAAAGCCAGTGATTGTATGCAGGCTGGTTGTCATATAATATATCACATCTCCTCACAACTCGAAATAATCTGTGCCTTTTTATCATGTTGCTATAAGATGCAAAACGTCCAGTAGCTACATAGTTTTGAGACAATCCAGTGAAGCCTGTTATAGGCTATCTTTGGCTCCCCCTGGTGGACGTGAAGGAATACAAACTGACACTGCTCTGCCACAATAAACTACTCATTACCTAGTTAACCCTGCCTAGTAAATATTGTTCAGAGACAAGATGCAGGGATAAGATGCAGATTTAAAGTGCGAATTCCTCAAAGGCAAATACAGTGTATGACCTAAGATCAGTTTTTTTGACATGTCTAACCTCCCCGGTAGGTGCGGCCTCTGAACATCGATGGCTCTCTGAACCTGCTAGGGCTGGAGACAGTCCGACTCATTTATTTTAGAAACAAGATGGCTGGTAAGAACTTGCACCCACATTCTCTAATGAAGGAGAAATGCTTAAAATGGTTAATACACACATACAGAGTCTCTCTAGACTCGCAACTACAAGGTGCATCATTTTCAGTAACATTCACTTTGAAGAATTGAAATGCCTGTAATTACACAAGATAACTGGTTCAACAAAGAATGTTGTGCACACCCAGTTGCCGCTGTTGCAGGACAGGATATGTAACAGTTTAAAATGAAGGAAACAACACATCTCCCAAAAAATATTTTACTGTAGCAAGATGTGTCGGTACATCACAGGACGGGTGCAGCAATGTTTCGACCATACAATTTGGCCTTCCTCAGGGTGTCTGAGCTGAAAGAAATCTCTCCAGGAAACTTATTTTGTTTAGTTAGACTTATGTTATGTAAGAGAATCTGAGAATGCTAACATTTTCAAATCAGTCAAATAGAACCATACATACATACATACATACATACATACAAAAAGTAGTATTTTACCCCTCCCACGCCCCAGAGTTCCTGCTCCGAAAGAGCCACAACCCTGGTATCTTGTGTATACCATATACACATTCACGTTGAAGCATATAAACGGGTCAAAAAAGTTAAGTATACACAATAGAATGAGGCAACAATAGATGAAATAAAAAAACGAATAAGAAATGGTAGATAAATAATAATGTAATATAAAAACAAATGACAGTAGGGTCACAGATCAACATGTTGAATGCAACAATTTCACATCGGGTTGTGTAATTTATGCACACTTTCTGTCCCACTATGCTAACTTTCCAGAGGGCGACGAGCTGGTTGTGCCGGAGACGTCGGACAACAGCAGGAAGCAGATGGTGCGCAGCATGAACAACAAGAGACGCTTCTCCTTCAGGGTGCCAGAGGAAGAGCGACTCCAGCAGAGGAGGTGGGCGACCCACTCTACTGCAGCTGTGCTTCTCAAACCTTTCATGTCCAGGACCCCCGAATTAATATGAATAGTATTTGGCCGTGCGACTCCCCATACAAGTTTTGTGTTTTTAAAGTGCAGGCACTTAAATGGACTGCATTTATATAGCGCTTTTCTCCAAAGTGCTTTACAATGTGTTTCACATTCACCCATTGACACTCCGATGGCGGAGGAAACCATGCAAGGCACCAACCGGCTCATTGGGAGCAGTTAGGGCTTCAGTGTCTTGCTCAAGGACACTTCGACACGGTAGCCAGGAGGAGTCTGGAACCTTTGGATTCCACAACGGCCGCTCCACCTCCTGAGCCACTGTTATCATGTTCCTTCAGTCGTTCCTTCAGTCTCCCTCTCTCTGCTATGCACTGGTGCACCCGGCCCTGTGTGTGTGTGTGTGTGTGTGTGTGTGTGTGCGTGCCTGTGTTGTGTATTGTGGCTGTACAGTGTACACTCACACTTTTCTATGAGCATCTATGCAGGACTCTGCGTGAGTGCTTCGCCACTTTCAACCTGGCAGCCCTATTTTGGGCATGCCATTGTAGTTGTGACTATATTGCGAAAATAGTTGATCTACAAGGTCGCAACATGTTCTGATGCAACACGTTATGAGCTTGTAAATTGGCTCACACGCCACCATTGTACTGCAAAGTATAAAACGTGTGTGTGTGTTCATTTCAGAGAGATGCTGCGTGACCCAGAAATGAGGAACAAGCTGATTTCCAACCCCACCAACTTTAACCATGTGGCCCACATGGGACCAGGAGATGGCATCCAGATCCTCAAAGACCTGCCAATGGTAGGAGAACTGCTCTCACCAACCACACACACACACACACACTGTCTGTCTGTCTGTCTGTCTGTCTGTCTGTCTGTCTGTCTGTCTGTCTGTCTGTCTGTCTGTCTGTCTGTCTGTCTGTCTCTGTCTCTCTGTCTGTCTCTCTCTGTGTCTCTGTGTCTCTGTCTCTCTCAATTCAATTTCAATCCAATTCAAAGGAGCTTTATTGGCATGAGAAAATGTACGTTTTCTCTCAAACACTGCAAATAGACACACAGCATACGTAACCCCTGTACATTGTAGGAGAGTGGTGCAAAGCACACACATAATTCCCACAACAAACAATCCCCATAGAACTGACCATGTTATACGACTGGGCTTAAATGTACAAATGCACGTGAGGTGTGTGTGTGTGTGTGTGTGCACAAAGGTACAGTATCTCTGCTTGTCCTGTGAGATGATGTCTGCTTGCCCTCATGCCCTGTCTGCATGCAGACAATGGAATCCACACAGAAAGACGGCTACTTCAGTTTCCACCCTGATTTATTTTACCCAATGTGACTGGTGTACATTTTATTTTCCTCCATCCATTCACAGATCTTTCTCAAGGTCCAATATTGCATTGTGTTCTTTCGATGATTCCTATTTTTCCGTTTACACTGCACGTACCCACCTACTTCATATTTCACTTGGAGTGTGGCGACAAACCCTCATGATCCTCTCCCCTCACTCTTCTCACTCCTCTTCCCTGCACTGCACTGTGTGTACGTGTGCCCTTCTGTATGCATCTAATCCAGAACGTACGTGTTCAGGAGAGCCGCGCAGGCTTCAGCGGTTCAGTCAGCATCCCCTCCATCACCAAGAACCGGGGTGAACCAGGCCGGTCCATGAGCGCCAGTAGTGGACTGGGCATACGTAAGTATTTTATTTCACCACAAAGCCTTTCTCAGTAGAGTTCAGTTAAAGTCACGTCAGTGCCATGAACTTAATTGAATCATGTGGAGCCAACATAATATGAAGCAACATAACTGTGCACTGTGGGGAAAATAACCTACCGAGTGCTGACCACAGTGTCTAGAAGAAAATATGTGGGGTATTTCTTTGAACCCATTTCTCATTGGATAACCAGTTACAGAGAGTTAGAGGCTAGTTAAATTACCGTAGCTCAAGGAACGTGTTCTAAAAAACACAAAGTACAGCATCACATTCAAAGACATACATACTTACTCTCCATATCTCCTTCCGTTTTCCCTTCTTCCTGGTAACTTCTCTGTCTCTCTCTCTCTCTCTCTCTGTCTCCAGGTTCGTCTTCCCAGAACGGCAGTGCGTTGCGCAGGGAGCTGTCGGGGGGGAGCTACGGGTCCAAGCGCCAGACAATGACCTCTCCCTCCGAGAGCTCGTTGTCCTCCGGAGGGGGCATGGATTGTGGCGACGCGCCCCTCTCCCAGTTCGACAGAGAGGTGATTATGTGAATCCCTTTCCTGTACCGAGATTGCATTAACACTTTATGAATAGCTGCCTCCAGCAGGAATTGTGTACCATAGCGTCGAATAGTGTTATTCTATGTACAAATAGGGTGCACACAATGGCACGAGATAGCCCTAGTATGAACCAAACCCCTGAAAGTAATAATGTCACAATGTGTTCCATTGATCTCTACGACACTTTATACAATATAGTACTGCAGTAGAAGTGCTAATAGCATATGATGGCTGTTTTTTGTTGTTGTTTGTTTTCACTATTTGCGTTCAGTTGATGGTCCGTCCGGCTGCAAATTTTCCTCATCTTCCCAACAACCACTGTAGATTGGCCCGATGATGCCCTAAAATGCTTTTGCTGCTTAGTAACAGGTTTCCTAGCCATGTAGAATTTGTGCATTTGCCTGTCAGGTAATTGACAGAGACGTGTCAGATTGTTGCCTTGTGTCCCATCTGCCACATACTGTGTACATCCTAACCCCTGCGTGCAGGCCTCTCACCTCATCCCAACCCCTCTCACTGATTGGTTAGCCTCCCTGTGATGTCACATCTCAATAGCTCGGCCAGCTAAGATCTTTGCCTTCATCCCGGCAGTGGCTCTGGTTTCCGAGCCTTTGGGAAGCAGAGCCAAGGAGTTTAGATGGGTAGCTATTGCCTTAAATCACAGAAGATTTTTCATGCACTGGACCAGTGTAATTGTCCTACTTTTTAACGTTTTTCTTAACTGTGCGAATTAATACAATATAATGGTTAAACCCTACCATTTGGTCGGTGGTGACGGTAACACAGAGAGGCTTAAACAATTACGTTTTATAAAAGACAATTTATAATGTTATTTATTGTTTTTTGTTTGCCATGTCTTAGTTCATTTTCTATAACTTTGTAACATTGCCTAGCCGCCTAGCTACATTGCCACCTAATAATAATAGTTTCCAGTATATAATCTAAGGTTGTGGAGTATATTTAATAGCCGAATGAAAACACCTGGGATCAAAGGTAGACCTTTAGGGTGGTGTTGCTGGTCCACCCACGCATCCTCAACTGGCTTCTGGAATTGCCCTCCATTTCTCCTGTGGCTCCCCCCAGCATCCCCTTAGCCCTGCCATGCCTGGCCCCTGGTTTCTCCATTGCGCCCCATTTTGCCCCATTTATCGCCCCCCCACCCCTCCACCCAGCCCTCTGCCCTCCTCCACCTCGCCCTGCCATGCCCTCTCCCACCCCGGCATGTTGTCTGTGGGTTGGGCGTTGAGTCTTGACTTCTCCTCTGCAGTGGCAGGCGGTTTCACCATCGGAGAAGACCCCCGATCTGAAAAGGGCATTAAGGACCCTGCTTAGTAAGATGAAGGTAATGTCAAAACAACCATCGCAAACAGCCTCGCACTGACTGAATCACCTCACCAGCCTGTGGTGGGAGCACCGACTGTGCGCTTTGAACATGTGTGCGCGGACACACAGCAGGCGTCACTCACAGGTGCAGCATATCATCAATGGCACACATATTCACATGCAGACACTCCTAGAGCAGCATGATGTATGTTTAAAACACTTAACACACACACGCAGATAAACGCACCCACGCGATCACAGTTTGCGAATTTTGACGCCGGCCGGCACCACCCCACCCCACCACGCCCCACCCCTCCCCCATGCCTCACTTCCCACATCATTTCAAATAATGCCATTGTAAGCGGCATCTAATGGCTACTTGTCACCAGCCTGGGAGCCTGGACCATCGATCGCTCTCCATCTCTGTGCCCCAGACATGGCCTGTCTGTGTCACCCAGCCCGTCTCGCCTCATTGGCTTGGGTTTGTGTTACGGCCGTTGGAATGAATGGTGCCACGCTGCCACTCAGCCATTCTACCTACATGTACTTTGTTTACCCACTGCCCCCAGCATGTCTGCTTCCATACTGCCCCCTGGTGGCCTGCTCATGTTCCTGAACCATGAAAACAAAATGCTGTTCATGTCAATTCTGAGCACATCTACAATAGGACATTAAGGCTATGGATCTATTGGTAATGAAATAGTTGCTTCTGCACAGGATTCTCCTCCTTGGTATGAAGTGACGTTGTTTGCGCAGTTATCCATGAAATGTCACCAAATAATATCTCCTGCATTATTGGTGGGATCCATTGCAAAGTGTACACTAGATGGCGCTGTGGCACCGTTACATGGTTTGGGGAGAATCCTTGTGCATTTCCCTTATTCAGTTCAATGATTTGTGGACAGTAAAATTGTCAGTGTTAAAGGGGATGTAAGTGAAATGTTTTTGTAAAAAGTAAAATGAAAACATTTTTTTTGTGGGGGGAAAAATAAAAGGTTAGAGCTCTATATTCTGATAGCAATCAGTGCTACAGCGTTTCTGCAGTTGTTGCTGGACAACACATTACCCCTTATTTTAACCAAGAAATGTAACCAAATGGACCCATACATTTATTTGGTTTTTAACACCTTTCCAATTAACACTGGGAATTTTACATTGTTCGATTAGACAATGCTGAGGGAAAAGACTTGGTCACCATGTTACAGTTGACTTCTTAAGGCAATAATATAGGTTGGTGGTATTCAGATTATTTTGGGTCAAGGTGTCTTAGGTATTCCATAAAAATTGCAATTGGAACTAATAGGCTAGGATACTGTAACTGTAGTCTCTGGTTTCCAGAAGGTGCTCCTGTTCCGGTTCAGTTTCCCATAACAGTTTGTTTGATTGGCTCAGCAGCAGATTTGAACCGGAAATGCATGCGTGTTTCAGAAAATGGGTATGCCACCTTGTGGAAAGCCAGAACTACAAGTTAAGCGCATATCTATTGGTGGGAAAATCACCCATCTATATTAACCATATAGGTAAATGCCCATATACTGTATGCTCTTTATGGTCTGTGCTGTGAGAGGCGAGCTGCTACTGTATTTTCCCTCAAGTTGTAAAATCACCCAGCTTACATGACAAGTGCATTGCGTAGTCTAGGTTTACTGTATCCATTGAAATCAGACCATAAGATATTAGGAGTAAATGTGCTGCCACGTGATGGTCTGGGTTTGGATGGGTTCTGCTCCCAATAGAACTGAGACTTAACCCTGCTTCAAATGCATGTCCACTCTCTTGATTGATTGTTAAAGGGACGTTGTGACATTTTGAATTGTATTTCTTGGTAAATTGTGGGATGATCACCCACAGGCACTTGTCAAGTTGTGGTAAAGACATATCCCACTAGAAATGGAACAGTTGGACAACCCATTAAAACCTGATGTTGATTCTACAAAATGTCTTCTAAAACCTAAATCCTACTAAAACAGTTTTCTGAAAAGTGGTGCTCAAACCTTTTTCATGTCAAGGACCCCCAAAAGGATATCTATTTGGCCATGAACCCTCATCTCAAAGTATGATGCTCCAGGGATGCCCAGAAGCAAAGATTTGAGTTAAAAAAAATTCGCTAATTGAAACGGATGTTTTCCCAGTCTTAATGGGTTCAAATTAAAAACAAGTCTCAGGTCATACAGTCTAGAAAACTAGAAACTACAGTGGATGACCGCCTCCCGCCCCACTTCCATTGTGTCCATGTTGTCGCCCTACTGTCAATACAATCAGTCGACACTATGTAAGCCTAGCAGAAATTGACATTTTAAAAATATATTTTGAAGATATGTTTCTAATATTTTCTTGAATGGAAATGACAAATGGACCACCGCTGCTTTTCTTGGCTTTCAGAAGCTAGAGTAGTTTAAAGACTTTATAAAGCATTCACAGATTGTAGAATAGTTGTCTGGCTTGAGAGACTATTATATGCTGCACTAGCCACAGTGGAATCGATGAAGAATTACAATACTAAATGACCATTTTAGGTTTGTTTCCCCCATAATGTTAAAAGTGCCAATAACCAACTATATAATTCAAAATGTTGATCTTCTTTTTAAAGTGTTTATTCGAAAGAATGGTATTTATATCATTGTGTCCCCAGGAATGTGTCTGAGCTGCACAACAACAATCCACCCCTTAAAATAATACAATAAAATCTGAGTTAAGGATTTTGAACGATCAAAGTTAAGATTATAAAAGTGATTGGTTAATTTGTTTGATTTGATTCTATGAATGTACCCGAGACACAGAGTACCTCTCATTCCATTTGGACCCTGAAGCCAAATGTAATTAGGGTAATGCAGTCTATGAAGATGAGATAATTACACAAACCCTGATCTAGTGGAAGGAAGCATCACTGAACTGTAAAGAGACACATACATACATAAAGCAAATGGTTTAACGTCACTGAACTGGAAAAAAAGGCATATGTAGGCATGCCATCTTAGCATACTTTACATAATTGGCGTAGCTTACATAGCAGTCCATGATTGTCCAGTAATGCTTTGTGCCAGTTTAGCCAGAAGTTGAGGGGTGAGACGAGAGGTTAAGCCTTGTTTTGCTGTGCATATTAACCTTACCTCTCACCCCCAACCCACGCCATCTCATTTTTACTACCCCTGCCTATGTGTTTGTTTTTCCTTCTTCAAATCAGTTCTGGTCAATCGAGCTGCTCAATTGACTGATGTAGAATGTGCCAGAACTGTTAGGGCACAGTGCAATACACAAGCTGCAATACACAGCTGCCAGTCAAACACTATGATGAGGAATGGCAGCAACTTTTGACTCTGGTTGAAAGGAGAAACCCACACACACACACATACAGCGCATAGCACAGAGCTCTTTGGGATTTGCGATGACCAGGCGAGCCCAACTGAGTTGTTTGTTAGTACAAACAAGATAAGATTAATCTCGAAAGTGCCATGTGTAATACACATACAATTCACATTATGTGTATTGTACTCGTAGTGTGTCATTGGATGTGATGACCTTTGCCAAATACATTCTACCCTAGTTTCCTAGACTTAGTAAAGCACCTTATGGATCAGTGTTGCATATTAACTGACCTAATTATCTTTTTTTATTCTCCCTCCCTATTTTCTTCCCCATCTGTTTATACGTCACTTTATCCGTTCATCTCTTCCTGTTTTACTCTCGTTTCCTCCATTTCTCTCTCCATCTCCTCCGTCCCCTCTCTTGATGTGCCCAACCTTTGTCCTTGTCTGTGTTTATCTCCCTCTGTACTACACTCTCCTCGTCTGTCCATCCCTATCCCTCTCTTCATCATCTTTATCATCCTTAATCTCCACCGCATCCTATCTGTCCACTGCTATTTCCGCCCTCTCTCTCTCTCTCTCTTGCCTACTGATTTTACATCCCTCTCCATTTCTACAAACCCCTCTTGTCATCCTTCTCTGTTTCAACACCATCCTCTCCTCTCCTGTCCTGTCTTCTCCTGTCATGTCCTGTCCTGTCCTCTCCTCTCTCCTCTCCTCCAGGACTCGGACTCTCCGCGTCACTCCACGGCCTCCAACAGCTCCACCTTCAGCAGCCCGCCTAGCCCGGCCTCCCCCCACAAGACCAAGTCCCTCTCACTGGAGAGCACAGACCGCATGACCTGGGACACATGAGCCCCCGCCACACTTCACTAACAGACTGACAGCACAGGACTCCAATCCCCATCCACTCTGCCCTCCTGAGCCCCAACCCCTGTTCCCCTAGGCTCAGCCTATCGTATGTTATCTAAAAAGAAGACAAACCCCTCCCACTGCCCAGAGAACTGCACCCATACTGTCCACTGGTCCCTTTCAGAAATGCTGTTTTGTCTCAGTTGAAGCTTTTTTGCCCAACCAACTTTTTGTCCTATTTGGCCCACCTCAGCTCCCAGACGAGGCTGAGCACAGGGAAAAGACACTGTCATCTCTGAGAATTACAGGCAAATCTTGGGGTGCAGGCTGTGTGCAGGCTGTGTTTGCGAGC
Source organism: Electrona antarctica (assembly GCF_951216825.1). Lineage (NCBI taxonomy): Eukaryota > Metazoa > Chordata > Actinopteri > Myctophiformes > Myctophidae > Electrona > Electrona antarctica. The sequence continues at coordinate 25,173,844 of NC_136798.1, forward strand.
GGTGTGTGTTGGTATGCTTGAGAGAGAGCGTGTCCATTTACTGTGTGTGTGTGTGTGTGTGTGTGTGACTGTGTGTGTGTGTGTGTGTGTGTGTGTGTGTGTGTGTGCGCGCAAAGTGTTTATTAGGAAGTGGCGTAGAGTACACAAATGAATCTTAAAGTACAAACAGCTGCCCAAATCGATGGGCTCATTTGCTAATAGCCACGTTAAGCAAAACGCTGAGCTTCGTTGACAGTACTTTGATCGCAGGCCCCCATGATTTCCCATGATTTGACACACTCAAGAGACCCTCCAAACCTCAAGATACTACAAAACGAAAAAGAAGAGGATTATTACTAAACGAAAATGCTTTGTATTTGTACATAGGACCCTTTGGGTTTTAGGGGACGATGTTTTAATTTATTTATCAATCTCAGACAAGGAAAGAGGAGGAGCTTTGTGGCCCTGCGTGAGAGAGTGGATTTTTATCCCACAACACCTTTACTTCCATGTGCCGCTTTCTTTTTGGGATGTTAGTCGGAGACGTCGAAGCTGCGGAAATTGAATATGTGACACAAAAAAAATGGAGACAATTATGTTAATTTTCCTTTTTCTTTGATCATGAAAGAGTGCAGTGGCTTTACAATTTGTTTACCATCAGCAAAAAGCTATAGGCAGCGATAATAAGCAAACGCGAGGGGCAGGGTTGTTTATAACTTTAGCTGACCCTGCTGGCTTCTGGTCGCTTGGGAATCTTCCACTTAGATGCACATAGAAGCTGAGGGAACATTCAATATGATGACATCATGGCTTCTTTTATGCTACTCTCTCCTCATTGGGCCAGCGTGATGACATCATCGTCCAACATTCTGGCACCATTTCTCCATGTGGCGTAGACCTTTTCATTTTTGCAAAAAAGAAAACAATAAAAACAACACAATTCACCACTGTACAACCAGACAAACCTATCTACGACACCCCAGTTCCATCACAATAATGTACATAAGTTCAGAGTAGAGAGTAATATATGGTAAGGAAAATACTATAGAGAAAATACATGAGAGACGGAAAAACAAGTCCTCGTTCCTTTAAATTTGTTTCTTTTTGTTATGAGAGTGATTTTGTTTTTTTGTTTTTTGGGTTGTATTCACACAAAAGCCATTTTAAACCACTTTCCTGTTTTCCTTTTTACAGATTGCTTTTAGATTTGTCTTTTTTATTATTATATTATTATTATTGTATATGTATGACACGCATTGTCGGGTGTTATCATTCCCCCCCCCCCTTCTACCCCGCTTTGGTTTGTGTTTGAGGGAAGAAACTCATATATTGGTGAACGCTACTGCCCAATGGCGGCGTAGAGTGAACGTGCTTTTATCTAAAAGCAATCGTGCTTTCACGCAGATCCAATTACACGTGTACAGTACACAATATGCTGACATACTCGGCACACACGGACGCGTATTGTACACACACACACACATACGTTCACAAGTAGTGTGTTTATGCAGTGAATGCCTTGCCCCCTCCCCTCTTCCTGTCCGTTGGCCCTGACTTCCAGGTGGGGAGGATGGGGGTCCTGTGGGACTTTTGTATATCGCCATCAATGCTCACGTGTGTGTCCTGAATTCCCCTGTGGTTCTCCGGATCTCAGAAACCCACTAGGTCAGTCCCTCCGACGTAGACGAGACTTTGGAGGGAAAACTTGTTTTATAACCAAAAATATATATTAAAAAAAAGAACTTGATTGGTCTTCATACTTTATAATTTCTTTCTGACAGCCTTAGCATATTTTAAAGAATGTCCTGAAAAAAGACACTACAGTTTTAAGAGTTATTGACTCCGGTCTTCAGTCAGCACTAGGATATAAAAACATGACACTAAATGTACAAAACTGAAAACGGTGAAGCTATAAAAAGATCAACACGTTGGTTTTGGTCATGGTTCGTAGACCTCTTTTTCTTTCTTTCTCCCTCGTGCTGATGCAGGCAGCACTGTGTGAAATTCTGTCCAGAGATCCAGTGACCTCAATGCTAATAATTGCATCTGTCCATCGTGGGCTTTCTGTTTTGAAGGGCATCTTATACGGCAGTAAAACAAGTCTGCATTAACATTGACACGGCAGTTCCTCAAGGTGCCTCATCTTTTCAGTATCATCACAGGTTCACACACACACACACACACACGCATCAGTAGCAGATGTGTTGAAGAATGCCTCATTAAGGCATTACCATATAAGATGTTTTTATGGTATGCTACACTATAGTATGTTGTGGCTTTAAGAGTTCATATTTATCATGAGCTCTAATACACGTGGCAATGTTCAGAGGTGATAATAGGCAAATAGTGGGAATGTAGCTATATGATATGCCTCTGCCTGATGATGCACTTCAAGTAAAGGCTGCTTTAGAGTTGTAAGACAGTGTTGACTGCCAAAGGTTGTTTTTAAATTTGAGAATCCGTTCTTTTTGGCAGTCAACACTGTCGTTTTGAAAGTAAAATAGCATTGAGGTACCACACCGGGGTATTGGGCTCTTAACGTGCTTTCAACATTTGTAGGGGCAAGTGAATTCTGAACATGTCACATTTGAGTTTCCAGTTGTTGCGAGAAAGAGCCTGCTCCACATTAGATGTGTCAAAATCACTGCTGCACTTGGTAATTGACATGACCACTACAAGAGTATTTGTATTTTGGCAGATCATTTTGATGTATGTTGTTGATTCGTGCTGCTGAAACAAAGGGACCCTCTCTTTCTGTCTGTGTTGGAGATCAAAAATGTACCAACCTCCCGTTTGTTCCCTGCTTAATTTAAGACGGTACATTCTGGTTCGAGGTTTTCGGAGACCTGGCAGATGTTTTCTGACATTTGAAAGGGAAACAGATTTGAAAGGAATTTGGGTTTCATTCCAAATGCCAAATAATGACAACTTTCCAAAAGCTGCACTGCAGTGTTATTCCCCTGCTGAATGGCAACCTATGTTGCCCCATGATGCCCCATTCCAAGTGTTTATATATAGTTTTATATTGATATATATTGAGATATATATTGATATATTCCATTCATAGTTGCAAAGCTGGTTTTATTCCTAACACAATCACCTCTTATGAATGGTTTTATTTTTTTAAGCTTGTAAACTCATTTTTCCACACCTGCTGGCTGGACTTCCATCTGTCGAGTGTATTAAGTGAGGATGAGAAATACCTTGGCCATGTTGTTTTGCTTGGCTAAGTGTTTTATACTGTAATGGAAAATGAAATCCCACCTTTAGGAGAGAGGAAACAAACTCAGGAAACGTCTAAAACCAATGAACTTATTCATCGTAATGATGATTTAAAATGAGCGTGTTGTGGCTTGGCGAGGAGAGGGGATGAGGAGGGAAGCGGAGATACATTTAGCTGTAGTGTTGTAGATGTTGACCAGGGTTTGAGACAGTATAAAAGACGGGTGTTTTATGAAATCCAATATGAACTAGTGTCAGGGTGAAGGTGAGAGGTGGTTTGACCCGAGTTGCAGGCTGGTGCCACAAGAAAATGTAAGGAAAAAAAAGGAAAGGAAAAACATTACGACAAATCAAACGCCTTTGCATTTCAGTGAGGTCTTATCTAAACTACCGTCAATATTATTTTGCGCTTTCATATCATATTACACTTCTTTTTTTTTTAGGATTGCTTTGTAATAATTTGTACAGTTTTGCATGTTATAGATGTAATCATTTTTTGTTTTTCGGTTTGTTTTACTTGGACTGGCTCATTTTTGAACGGTTTGGGCGTTTCACTGAGGATAACCCACTACAGGGGATGTAGATTCTTTTTTGCACAAAAAATATTTAAGGTGTAAGGTCAACAAAAAATAATGTATGGAACTGGCTGCCACGCTTATGTGGACAACTCATTATATTAACCTGACTCCCATGTATTTCAATAAAGCGGAGGGCTGTTACAAATGGAGCTCAGTGTCTTTTGTGTGGTTGTTGTCAGAAAACTTAACTTTAAAAGTGTAAATGTTTATCATGTCTAAATGTCTAATTTAATGGCAAACACTTCTGTACTGTATCTCTTGAGAGTGTATAAATGTAGCCAAATGGACCCCTGGTTAGTTACATTTCCACACTCTAAGCTTTAAATGAACACTGACATTTTTACCATGTTTCCACATAATTGACCAATGAAACCCTGTATATATGGTGCAATAAAACTTTTGCAGAAAATGGCAGAACTACAAGCTTGCAAAGCTTTAATTTAGATCGGTTTTCAGTGAAGATACTTTAATGTAGAGTGAAAACAGAAAGTTCACCAGTATAGAGCCCTGATGAACTCCAGTTAAAGGAGAAATCAAATTTATTTTTATATTTTATCCCACAATTTTGCAACCCATTTTTTTCACCCAATGTCAATTATCTAATGTAATCCTGGGCTACACTTCCTCTGCCAACCTGGAGAGGGCAGCGGACTGACATCATGCTTCCTTGTATGCATGAGGAGTCCAAGCTGTTTCTTTTCACCTGACGGGGGAGTTTCCCCAGCCGGACCTAGCGTGTGGAACCCAGGACCTTCTAGCTGTGAGCACTACCGACTGTGAGAAAAGGAAAGGAAAAGGAGAAATCCAGACCAAAACACACATACTTTCCTGAAAGTGTTATTTAAAAAATCGTCAAACCATGAAAAACGAGGTTGTTTTTCATGGTTTTTGACATCAATCATCATGAAAAACAACATGCCGTTATGTAATTTTGTGATTTTCTTGGTTTACTGTAAATTAGCTTCTGGCTAACTCTGTTCCATACATGGATGTGAAAACTGACATGTTGATTAATGCGCATTGTCCTTAATAAATATATTTAAAAAAATATATATATATATAAATAAATAAACAATTTGTTTTGGGCTGAAACAAATAATTAGAAACAATAATAATTATTGTTTCGGCCCAAAATGTTTTTGTTTATCGTCATGAGCCGAGTTGGCTTTGAGCTTAAAAGGTCTTTAAAACTCATTCTCCGCCACCAGGCTCAGACCGCCAACATATATATATTATTTTCTTTAAGATTAAAACAATTATAATAATATTTATGTATTATTATTTTTTGCCCATGTTAAAAAGGCGTTAAAGACGTCCTTGGCAGTGTAGGACATCATGAAAAAGAAGTTAAATAAGTCCTTGGCAGTGATTGAGGTATCCGAAACCATGAACGATAGCCTATAGTATGTCGTTTTTTCATAGTTTTAGAAATAGAGTGCTTTCAAATTTAGGTTCATCTTACGGTGGACATGTTTGCCTGAAAAGGACTCTTTGAAATGTTTGATAGTTTTAGAAATATAGTGCTTTCAATTTTGAGAAATGTATAATGGGGCTCAATGGCAGATAGTGGCACGTCAAAAAATCACTTTCACCTAGAAACTCCATTCACACTTTTTATAATTCAGCTTACTGTAGGCACATGTGCTGGAACTTTTTACTTTGAAATGTTTTGTAGTTTCTGAGTTATTTAACTTAAACGCCCAATGCATTCTCAATGGCAATAGCACAAACCTTGGCAGCCTACTAGTCCTACATACTTACACCTAGAAACCCCATTCAAACCTATTTAGGTTCATCTTACGGTGGACATGTTTGCCTGAAAAGGAATCTTTGAAATGTTTCATAGTTTTAGAAATATAGTGCTTTTAAATTTGAGAAATTCAGAATGGGGGTCAATGACAGCTCTATGGCACGTCAAAAAGTCACTTTCACCTAGAAACTCCATTCACACTTTTTATAATTCCGCTTACTGTGGAGACACATGCTGGAACTTTTTACTTTGAAATGTGTTGTAGTTTATGAGTTATTTAACTTAAACGCCCAATGCATTCTCAATGGCAATAGCACTAAAGTTGTTTTAAAGATGTAGCCTACTGGGCATGTTCAAATCATATAGGCCTACTTTACATTTATTCCAATTTACGTTTTGGGGATGGTATTTAACATTGCGGTGCCCACTGGACCTGTATCCGTCGTTGAGTGTGGCTGATGATGATGATGGGTTCCTTCCTTCCATCACCTCCAGACTCAGAGAGTATATTGTCACAGCTGAGGGTGACGCCATGGCTGCTGCCTCCTCCTTTTCACCTTTCTCTGCTTCTGACCTCCCCATCCATCCTAGGAAAAAAAAATCGTATGCCCTCCGACACCATGGACTATATCCTTTCGCTTTTGCGTGATTTTCACCTTTTTTTTAAAAATCCTCCGAAATCGTGAAAAACGACATACTAGTATGCGGTCCGAGACCATGGACTATAGCCTTTCGCTTTAGCGTGATTTTCACCTTTTTTTTTAAATCCTCCGAAATCGTGAAAAACGACATACTATAGTATGCCCTCCGACACCATGGACTATAGCCTTTCGCTTTTGCGTGATTTTCAGCTTTTTTTCAAATCCTCCGAAATCGTGAAAAACGACATACTATAGTATGCCCTCCGACACCATGGACTATAGCCTTTCGCTTTTGCGTGATTTTCACTTTTTTTTTAAAATCCTCCGAAATCGTGAAAAACGACATACTAGTATGCGGTCCGAGACCATGGACTATAGCCTTTCGCTTTTGCGTGATTTTCACCTTTTTTCAAATCCTCCGAAATCGTGAAAAACGACATACTATAGTATGCCCTCCGACACCATGGACTATAGCCTTTCGCTTTAGCGTGATTTTCACCTTTTTTTTAAATCCTCCGAAATCGTGAAAAACGACATACTATAGTATGCCCTCCGACACCATGGACTATAGCCTTTTGCTTTTGCGTGATTTTCACATTTTTTTCAAATCCTCCGATCTCGTGAAAAAGGACATACTATAGTATGCCTTCCGACACCATTTACTATAGCCTTTCGCTTTTGCGTGATTTTCACCTTTTTTTTTTAAATCCTCCGAAATCGTGAAAAACGACATACTAGTATGCGGTCCGAGACCATGGACTATAGCCTTTCGCTTTTGCGTGATTTTCACCTTTTTTTTTTAAATCCTCCGAAATCGTGAAAAACGACATACTAGTATGCGGTTCGAGACCATGGACTATAACCTTTCGCTTTTGCGTGATTTTCACCTTTTTTTCAAATCCTCCGAAATCGTGAAAAACGACATACTATAGTATGCCCTCCGACACCATGGACTATAGCCTTTCGCTTTTGCGTGATTTTCACCTTTTTTTTAAATCCTCCGAAATCGTGAAAAACGACATACTATAGTATGCCCTCCGACACCATGGACTATAGCCTTTTGCTTTTGCGTGATTTTCACATTTTTTTCAAATCCTCCGATCTCGTGAAAAAGGACATACTATAGTATGCCTTCCGACACCATTTACTATAGCCTTTCGCTTTTGCGTGATTTTCACCTTTTTTTTAAATCCTCCGAAATCGTGAAAAACGACATACTAGTATGCGGTCCGAGACCATGGACTATAGCCTTTCGCTTTTGCGTGATTTTCACCTTTTTTCAAATCCTCCGAAATCGTGAAAAACGACATACTATAGTATGCCCTCCGACACCATGGACTATAGCCTTTCGCTTTAGCGTGATTTTCACCTTTTTTTTAAATCCTCCGAAATCGTGAAAAACGACATACTATAGTATGCCCTCCGACACCATGGACTATAGCCTTTTGCTTTTGCGTGATTTTCACATTTTTTTCAAATCCTCCGATCTCGTGAAAAAGGACATACTATAGTATGCCTTCCGACACCATTTACTATAGCCTTTCGCTTTTGCGTGATTTTCACCTTTCTTTTTTTAAATCCTCCGAAATCGTGAAAAACGACATACTAGTATGCGGTCCGAGACCATGGACTATAGCCTTTCGCTTTTGCGTGATTTTCACCTTTTTTTTTTAAATCCTCCGAAATCGTGAAAAACGACATACTAGTATGCGGTTCGAGACCATGGACTATAACCTTTCGCTTTTGCGTGATTTTCACCTTTTTTTCAAATCCTCCGAAATCGTGAAAAACGACATACTATAGTATGCCCTCCGACACCATGGACTATAGCCTTTCGCTTTTGCGTGATTTTCACCTTTTTTTTAAATCCTCCGAAATCGTGAAAAACGACATACTATAGTATGCCCTCCGACACCATGGACTATAGCCTTTTGCTTTTGCGTGATTTTCACATTTTTTTCAAATCCTCCGATCTCGTGAAAAAGGACATACTATAGTATGCCTTCCGACACCATTTACTATAGCCTTTCGCTTTTGCGTGATTTTCACCTTTTTTTTAAATCCTCCGAAATCGTGAAAAACGACATACTAGTATGCGGTCCGAGACCATGGACTATAGCCTTTCGCTTTTGCGTGATTTTCACCTTTTTTTTTTAAATCCTCCGAAATCGTGAAAAACGACATACTAGTATGCGGTTCGAGACCATGGACTATAACCTTTCGCTTTTGCGTGATTTTCACCTTTTTTTCAAATCCTCCGAAATCGTGAAAAACGACATACTATAGTATGCCCTCCGACACCATGGACTATAGCCTTTCGCTTTTGCGTGATTTTCACCTTTTTTTTAAATCCTCCGAAATCGTGAAAAACGACATACTATAGTATGCCCTCCGACACCATGGACTATAGCCTTTCGCTTTTGCGTGATTTTCACCTTTTTTTTAAATCCTCCGAAATCGTGAAAAACGACATACTAGTATGCGTTCCGAGACCATGGACTATAGCCTTTCGCTTTTGCGTGATTTTCACCTTTTTTTCAAATCCTCCGAACTCGTGAAAAACGACATACTATAGTATGCCCTCCGACACCATGGACTATAGCCTTTTGCTTTTGCGTGATTTTCAACTTTTCTTCAAATCCTCCGATCTCGTGAAAAACGACATACTATAGTATGCCTTCCGACACCATTTACTATAGCCTTTCGCTTTTGCGTGATTTTCACCTTTTTTTTTTAAATCCTCCGAAATCGTGAAAAACGACATACTAGTATGCGGTCCGAGACCATGGACTATAGCCTTTCGCTTTTGCGTGATTTTCACCTTTTTTCAAATCCTCCGAAATCGTGAAAAACGACATACTAGTATGCGGTCCGAGACCATGGACTATAGCCTTTCGCTTTTGCGTGATTTTTACCTTTTTTTAAATCCTCCGAAATCGTGAAAAACGACATACTATAGTATGCCCTCCGACACCATGGACTATAGCCTTTCGCTTTTGCGTGATTTTCACCTTTTTTTAAATCCTCCGAAATCGTGAAAAACGACATACTAGTATGCGGTCCGAGACCATGGACTATAGCCTTTCGCTTTTGCGTGATTTTCACCTTTTTTTTAAATCCTTTGAAATCGTGAAAAACGACATACTAGTATGCGGTCCGAGACCATGGACTATAGCCTTTCGCTTTTGCGTGATTTTCACCTTTTTTTTTTAAATCCTCCGAAATCGTGAAAAACGACATACTAGTATGCGGTTCGAGACCATGGACTATAACCTTTCGCTTTTGCGTGATTTTCACCTTTTTTTTTAATCCTCCGAAATCGTGAAAAACGACATACTATAGTATGCCCTCCGACACCATGGACTATAGCCTTTCGCTTTTGCGTGATTTTCACCTTTTTTTTAAATCCTCCGAAATCGTGAAAAACGACATACTAGTATGCGTTCCGAGACCATGGACTATAGCCTTTCGCGTGATTTTCACCTTTTTTTCAAATCCTCCGAACTCGTGAAAAACGACATACTATAGTATGCCCTCCGACACCATGGACTATAGCCTTTTGCTTTTGCGTGATTTTCAACTTTTCTTCAAATCCTCCGATCTCGTGAAAAACGACATACTATAGTATGCCTTCCAACACCATTTACTATAGCCTTTCGCTTTTGCGTGATTTTCACCTTTTTTTTTTAAATCCTCCGAAATCGTGAAAAACGACATACTAGTATGCGGTCCGAGACCATGGACTATAGCCTTTCGCTTTTGCGTGATTTTCACCTTTTTTCAAATCCTCCGAAATCGTGAAAAACGACATACTAGTATGCGGTCCGAGACCATGGACTATAGCCTTTCGCTTTTGCGTGATTTTTACCTTTTTTTAAATCCTCCGAAATCGTGAAAAACGACATACTATAGTATGCCCTCCGACACCATGGACTATAGCCTTTCGCTTTTGCGTGATTTTCACCTTTTTTTCAAATCCTCCGAAATCGTGAAAAACGACATACTATAGTATGCCCTCCGACACCATGGACTATAGCCTTTCGCTTTTGCGTGATTTTCACCTTTTTTTAAATCCTCCGAAATCGTGAAAAACGACATACTAGTATGCGGTCCGAGACCATGGACTATAGCCTTTCGCTTTTGCGTGATTTTCACCTTTTTTTTAAATCCTTTGAAATCGTGAAAAACGACATACTAGTATGCGGTCCGAGACCATGGACTATAGCCTTTCGCTTTTGCGTGATTTCCACCTTTTTTTCAAATCCTCCGAAATCGTGAAAAACGACATACTATAGTATGCCCTCCGACACCATGGACTATAGCCTTTCGCTTTTGCGTGATTTTCACCTTTTTTTTTAATCCTCCGAAATCGTGAAAAACGACATACTAGTATGCGGTCCGAGACCATGGACTATAGCCATTCGCTTTTGCGTGATTTTCACCTTTTTTTTAAATCCTCCGAAATCGTGAAAAACGACATACTATAGTATGCCCTCCGACACCATGGACTATAGCCTTTCGCTTTTGCGTGATTTTCACCTTTTTTTCAAATCCTCCGAAATCGTGAAAAACGACATACTAGTATGCGGTCCGAGACCATGGACTATAGCCTTTCGCTTTTGCGTGATTTTCACCTTTTTTTCAAATCCTCCGAAATCGTGAAAAACGACATACTATAGTATGCCCTCCGACACCATGGACTATAGCCTTTCGCTTTTGCGTGATTTTCACCTTTTTTTTAAATCCTCCGAAATCGTGAAAAACGACATACTAGTATGCCCTCCGACACCATGGACTATAGCCTTTCGCTTTTGCGTGATTTTCACCTTTTTTTCAAATCCTCCGAAATCCTGAAAAACGACATACTATAGTATGCCCTCCGACACCATGGACTATAGCCTTTCGCTTTTGCGTGATTTTCACCTTTTTTCAAATCCTCCGAAATCGTGAAAAACGACATACTATAGTATGCCTTCCGACACCATTTACTATAGCCTTTCGCTTTTGCGTGATTTTCACCTTTTTTTTTTAAATCCTCCGAAATCGTGAAAAACGACATACTAGTATGCGGTCCGAGACCATGGACTATAGCCTTTCGCTTTTGCGTGATTTTCACCTTTTTTCAAATCCTCCGAAATCGTGAAAAACGACATACTAGTATGCGGTCCGAGACCATGGACTATAGCCTTTCGCTTTTGCGTGATTTTCACCTTTTTTTCAAATCCTCCGAAATCGTGAAAAACGACATACTAGTATGCCCTCCGACACCATGGACTATAGCCTTTCGCTTTTGCGTGATTTTCACCTTTTTTTCAAATCCTCCGAAATCGTGAAAAACGACATACTATAGTATGCCCTCCGACACCATGGACTATAGCCTTTCGCTTTTGCGTGATTTTCACCTTTTTTTTAAATCCTCCGAAATCGTGAAAAACGACATACTAGTATGCGTTCCGAGACCATGGACTATAGCCTTTCAATTTGCGTGATTTTCACCTTTTTTTCAAATCCTCCGAACTCGTGAAAAACGACATACTATAGTATGCCCTCCGACACCATGGACTATAGCCTTTCGCTTTTGCGTGATTTTCACCTTTTTTTCAAATCCTCCGAACTCGTGAAAAACGACATACTATAGTATGCCCTCCGACACCATGGACTATAGCCTTTTGCTTTTGCGTGATTTTCAACTTTTCTTCAAATCCTCCGATCTCGTGAAAAACGACATACTATAGTATGCCTTCCGACACCATTTACTATAGCCTTTCGCTTTTGCGTGATTTTCATCCTTTGAAATCGTGAAAAACGACATACTAGTATGCGGTCCGAGACCATGGACTATAGCCTTTCGCTTTTGCGTGATTTCCACCTTTTTTTCAAATCCTCCGAAATCGTGAAAAACGACATACTATAGTATGCCCTCCGACACCATGGACTATAGCCTTTCGCTTTTGCGTGATTTTCACCTTTTTTCAAATCCTCCGAAATCGTGAAAAACGACATACTATAGTATGCCCTCCGACACCATGGACTATAGCCTTTCGCTTTTGCGTGATTTTCACCTTTTTTTTAAATCCTCCGAAATCGTGAAAAACGACATACTAGTATGCGTTCCGAGACCATGGACTATAGCCTTTCAATTTGCGTGATTTTCACCTTTTTTTCAAATCCTCCGAACTCGTGAAAAACGACATACTATAGTATGCCCTCCGACACCATGGACTATAGCCTTTCGCTTTTGCGTGATTTTCACCTTTTTTTCAAATCCTCCGAACTCGTGAAAAACGACATACTATAGTATGCCCTCCGACACCATGGACTATAGCCTTTTGCTTTTGCGTGATTTTCAACTTTTCTTCAAATCCTCCGATCTCGTGAAAAACGACATACTATAGTATGCCTTCCGACACCATTTACTATAGCCTTTCGCTTTTGCGTGATTTTCATCCTTTGAAATCGTGAAAAACGACATACTAGTATGCGGCCCGAGACCATGGACTATAGCCTTTCGCTTTTGCGTGATTTCCACCTTTTTTTCAAATCCTCCGAAATCGTGAAAAACGACATACTATAGTATGCCCTCCGACACCATGGACTATAGCCTTTCGCTTTTGCGTGATTTTCACCTTTTTTTTAAATCCTCCGAAATCGTGAAAAACGACATACTAGTATGCGGTCCGAGACCATGGACTATAGCCTTTCGCTTTTGCGTGATTTTCACCTTTTTTTCAAATCCTCCGAAATCGTGAAAAACGACATACTAGTATGCCCTCCGACACCATGGACTATAGCCTTTCGCTTTTGCGTGATTTTCACCTTTTTTTCAAATCCTCCGAAATCGTGAAAAACGACATACTATAGTATGCCCTCCGACACCATGGACTATAGCCTTTCGCTTTTGCGTGATTTTCACCTTTTTTCAAATCCTCCGAAATCGTGAAAAACGACATACTATAGTATGCCCTCCGACACCATGGACTATAGCCTTTCGCTTTTGCGTGATTTTCACCTTTTTTTTAAATCCTCCGAAATCGTGAAAAACGACATACTAGTATGCGTTCCGAGACCATGGACTATAGCCTTTCAATTTGCGTGATTTTCACCTTTTTTTCAAATCCTCCGAACTCGTGAAAAACGACATACTATAGTATGCCCTCCGACACCATGGACTATAGCCTTTCGCTTTTGCGTGATTTTCACCTTTTTTTCAAATCCTCCGAACTCGTGAAAAACGACATACTATAGTATGCCCTCCGACACCATGGACTATAGCCTTTTGCTTTTGCGTGATTTTCAACTTTTCTTCAAATCCTCCGATCTCGTGAAAAACGACATACTATAGTATGCCTTCCGACACCATTTACTATAGCCTTTCGCTTTTGCGTGATTTTCATCCTTTGAAATCGTGAAAAACGACATACTAGTATGCGGTCCGAGACCATGGACTATAGCCTTTCGCTTTTGCGTGATTTCCACCTTTTTTTCAAATCCTCCGAAATCGTGAAAAACGACATACTATAGTATGCCCTCCGACACCATGGACTATAGCCTTTCGCTTTTGCGTGATTTTCACCTTTTTTCAAATCCTCCGAAATCGTGAAAAACGACATACTATAGTATGCCCTCCGACACCATGGACTATAGCCTTTCGCTTTTGCGTGATTTTCACCTTTTTTTTAAATCCTCCGAAATCGTGAAAAACGACATACTAGTATGCGTTCCGAGACCATGGACTATAGCCTTTCAATTTGCGTGATTTTCACCTTTTTTTCAAATCCTCCGAACTCGTGAAAAACGACATACTATAGTATGCCCTCCGACACCATGGACTATAGCCTTTCGCTTTTGCGTGATTTTCACCTTTTTTTCAAATCCTCCGAACTCGTGAAAAACGACATACTATAGTATGCCCTCCGACACCATGGACTATAGCCTTTTGCTTTTGCGTGATTTTCAACTTTTCTTCAAATCCTCCGATCTCGTGAAAAACGACATACTATAGTATGCCTTCCGACACCATTTACTATAGCCTTTCGCTTTTGCGTGATTTTCATCCTTTGAAATCGTGAAAAACGACATACTAGTATGCGGTCCGAGACCATGGACTATAGCCTTTCGCTTTTGCGTGATTTCCACCTTTTTTTCAAATCCTCCGAAATCGTGAAAAACGACATACTATAGTATGCCCTCCGACACCATGGACTATAGCCTTTCGCTTTTGCGTGATTTTCACCTTTTTTTTTTATCCTCCGAAATCGTGAAAAACGACATACTAGTATGCGGTCCGAGACCATGGACTATAGCCTTTCGCTTTTGCGTGATTTTCACCTTTTTTTCAAATCCTCCGAAATCGTGAAAAACGACATACTATAGTATGCCCTCCGACACCATGGACTATAGCCTTTCGCTTTTGCGTGATTTTCACCTTTTTTTTAAATCCTCCGAAATCGTGAAAAACGACATACTAGTATGCGGTCCGACACAATGGACTATAGCCTTTCGCTTTTGCGTGATTTTCACCTTTTTTTCAAATCCTCCGAAATCGTGAAAAACGACATACTATAGTATGCCCTCCGACACCATGGACTATAGCCTTTCGCTTTTGCGTGATTTTCACCTTTTTTCAAATCCTCCGAAATCGTGAAAAACGACATACTATAGTATGCCCTCCGACACCATGGACTATAGCCTTTCGCTTTTGCGTGATTTTCACCTTTTTTTTAAATCCTCCGAAATCGTGAAAAACGACATACTAGTATGCGTTCCGAGACCATGGACTATAGCCTTTCGCTTTTGCGTGATTTTCACCTTTTTTTCAAATCCTCCGAACTCGTGAAAAACGACATACTATAGTATGCCCTCCGACACCATGGACTATAGCCTTTTGCTTTTGCGTGATTTTCAACTTTTCTTCAAATCCTCCGATCTCGTGAAAAACGACATACTATAGTATGCCTTCCGACACCATTTACTATAGCCTTTCGCTATTGCGTGATTTTCACCTTTTTTTTTAAAATCCTCCGAAATCGTGAAAAACGACATACTAGTATGCGGTCCGAGACCATGGACTATAGCCTTTCGCTTTTGCGTGATTTTCACCTTTTTTCAAATCCTCCGAAATCGTGAAAAACGACATACTAGTATGCGGTCCGAGACCATGGACTATAGCCTTTCGCTTTTGCGTGATTTTTACCTTTTTTTAAATCCTCCGAAATCGTGAAAAACGACATACTATAGTATGCCCTCCGACACCATGGACTATAGCCTTTTGCTTTTGCGTGATTTTCAACTTTTCTTCAAATCCTCCAACTCGTGAAAAACGACATACTATAGTATGCCTTCCGACACCATTTACTATAGCCTTTCGCTTTTGCGTGATTTTCACCTTTTTTTTAAAATCCTCCGAAATCGTGAAAAACGACATACTAGTATGCGGTCCGAGACCATGGACTATAGCCTTTCGCTTTTGCGTGATTTTCACCTTTTTTCAAATCCTCCGAAATCGTGAAAAACTACATACTAGTATGCGGTCCGAGACCATGGACTATAGCCTTTCGCTTTTGCGTGATTTTTACCTTTTTTTAAATCCTCCGAAATCGTGAAAAACGACATACTATAGTATGCCCTCCGACACCATGGACTATAGCCTTTCGCATTTGCGTGATTTTCACCTTTTTTTTAAATCCTCCGAAATCGTGAAAAACGACATACTAGTATGCGGTTCGAGACCATGGACTATAACCTTTCGCTTTTGCGTGATTTTCACCTTTTTTTCAAATCCTCCGAAATCGTGAAAAACGACATACTATAGTATGCCCTCCGACACCATGGACTATAGCCTTTCGCTTTTGCGTGATTTTCACCTTTTTTTTAAATCCTCCGAAATTGTGAAAAACGACATACTAGTATGCGTTCCGAGACCATGGACTATAGCCTTTCGCTTTTGCGTGATTTTCACCTTTTTTTCAAATCCTCCGAACTCGTGAAAAACGACATACTATAGTATGCCCTCCGACACCATGGACTATAGCCTTTTGCTTTTGCGTGATTTTCAACTTTTCTTCAAATCCTCCGATCTCGTGAAAAACGACATACTATAGTATGCCTTCCGACACCATTTACTATAGCCTTTCGCTTTTGCGTGATTTTCACCTTTTTTTTTAAAAATCCTCCGAAATCTTGAAAAACGACATACTAGTATGCGGTCCGAGACCATGGACTATAGCCTTTCGCTTTTGCGTGATTTTCACCTTTTTTCAAATCCTCCGAAATCGTGAAAAACGACATACTAGTATGCGGTCCGAGACCATGGACTATAGCCTTTCGCTTTTGCGTGATTTTTACCTTTTTTTAAATCCTCCGAAATCGTGAAAAACGACATACTATAGTATGCCCTCCGACACCATGGACTATAGCCTTTTGCTTTTGCGTGATTTTCAACTTTTCTTCAAATCCTCCGATCTCGTGAAAAACGACATACTATAGTATGCCTTCCGACACCATTTACTATAGCCTTTCGCTTTTGCGTGATTTTCCCCTTTTTTTTTTAAAATCCTCCGAAATCGTGAAAAACGACATACTAGTATGCGGTCCGAGACCATGGACTATAGCCTTTCGCTTTTGCGTGATTTTCACCTTTTTTCAAATCCTCCGAAATCGTGAAAAACGACATACTAGTATGCGGTCCGAGACCATGGACTATAGCCTTTCGCTTTTGCGTGATTTTTACCTTTTTTTAAATCCTCCGAAATCGTGAAAAACGACATACTATAGTATGCCCTCCGACACCATGGACTATAGCCTTTCGCTTTTGCGTGATTTTCACCTTTTTTTCAAATCCTCCGAAATCGTGAAAAACGACATACTATAGTATGCCCTCCGACACCATGGACTATAGCCTTTCGCTTTTGCGTGATTTTCACCTTTTTTTAAATCCTCCGAAATCGTGAAAAACGACATACTAGTATGCGGTCCGAGACCATGGACTATAGCCTTTCGCTTTTGCGTGATTTTCACCTTTTTTCAAATCCTCCGAAATCGTGAAAAACGACATACTAGTATGCGGTCCGAGACCATGGACTATAGCCTTTCGCTTTTGCGTGATTTTTACCTTTTTTTAAATCCTCCGAAATCGTGAAAAACGACATACTATAGTATGCCCTCCGACACCATGGACTATAGCCTTTTGCTTTTGCGTGATTTTCAACTTTTCTTCAAATCCTCCGATCTCGTGAATAACGACATACTATAGTATGCCTTCCGACACCATTTACTATAGCCTTTCGCTTTTGCGTGATTTTCACCTTTTTTTTTTAAATCCTCCGAAATCGTGAAAAACGACATACTAGTATGCGGTCCGAGACCATGGACTATAGCCTTTCGCTTTTGCGTGATTTTCACCTTTTTTCAAATCCTCCGAAATCGTGAAAAACGACATACTATAGTATGCCCTCCGACACCATGGACTATAGCCTTTCGCTTTTGCGTGATTTTCACCTTTTTTTAAAATCCTCCGAAATCGTGAAAAACGACATACTAGTATGCGTTCCGAGACCATGGACTATAGCCTTTCGCTTTTGCGTGATTTTCACCTTTTTTTCAAATCCTCCGAACTCGTGAAAAACGACATACTATAGTATGCCCTCCGACACCATGGACTATAGCCTTTTGCTTTTGCGTGATTTTCAACTTTTCTTCAAATCCTCCGATCTCGTGAAAAACGACATACTATAGTATGCCTTCCGACACCATTTACTATAGCCTTTCGCTTTTGCGTGATTTTCACCTTTTTTTTAAAAATCCTCCGAAATCTTGAAAAACGACATACTAGTATGCGGTCCGAGACCATGGACTATAGCCTTTCGCTTTTGCGTGATTTTCACCTTTTTTCAAATCCTCCGAAATCGTGAAAAACGACATACTAGTATGCGGTCCGAGACCATGGACTATAGCCTTTCGCTTTTGCGTGATTTTTACCTTTTTTTAAATCCTCTGAAATCGTGAAAAACGACATACTATAGTATGCCCTCCGACACCATGGACTATAGCCTTTTGCGTGATTTTCAACTTTTCTTCAAATCCTCCGATCTCGTGAAAAACGACATACTATAGTATGCCTTCCGACACCATTTACTATAGCCTTTCGCTTTTGCGTGATTTTCACCTTTTTTTTTTAAATCCTCCGAAATCGTGAAAAACGACATACTAGTATGCGGTCCGAGACCATGGACTATAGCCTTTCGCTTTTGCGTGATTTTCACCTTTTTTCAAATCCTCCGAAATCGTGAAAAACGACATACTAGTATGCGGTCCGAGACCATGGACTATAGCCTTTCGCTTTTGCGTGATTTTTACCTTTTTTTAAATCCTCCGAAATCGTGAAAAACGACATACTATAGTATGCCCTCCGACACCATGGACTATAGCCTTTCGCTTTTGCGTGATTTTCACCTTTTTTTCAAATCCTCCGAAATCGTGAAAAACGACATACTATAGTATGCCCTCCGACACCATGGACTATAGCCTTTCGCTTTTGCGTGATTTTCACCTTTTTTTAAATCCTCCGAAATCGTGAAAAACGACATACTAGTATGCGGTCCGAGACCATGGACTATAGCCTTTCGCTTTTGCGTGATTTTCACCTTTTTTCAAATCCTCCGAAATCGTGAAAAACGACATACTAGTATGCGGTCCGAGACCATGGACTATAGCCTTTCGCTTTTGCGTGATTTTTACCTTTTTTAAATCCTCCGAAATCGTGAAAAACGACATACTATAGTATGCCCTCCGACACCATGGACTATAGCCTTTTGCTTTTGCGTGATTTTCAACTTTTCTTCAAATCCTCCGATCTCGTGAATAACGACATACTATAGTATGCCTTCCGACACCATTTACTATAGCCTTTCGCTTTTGCGTGATTTTCACATTTTTTTTTAAATCCTCCGAAATCGTGAAAAACGACATACTAGTATGCGGTCCGAGACCATGGACTATAGCCTTTCGCTTTTGCGTGATTTTCACCTTTTTTCAAATCCTCCGAAATCGTGAAAAACGACATACTAGTATGCCCTCCGACACCATGGACTATAGCCTTTCGCTTTTGCGTGATTTTCACCTTTTTTTAAATCCTCCGAAATCGTGAAAAACGACATACTATAGTATGCCCTCCGACACCATGGACTATAGCCTTTCGCTTTTGCGTGATTTTCACCTTTTTTTAAATCCTCCGAAATCGTGAAAAACGACATACTAGTATGCGGTCCGAGACCATGGACTATAGCCTTTCGCTTTTGCGTGATTTTCACCTTTTTTTTTAATCCTCCGAAATCGTGAAAAACGACATACTAGTATGCGGTCCGAGACCATGGACTATAGCCATTCGCTTTTGCGTGATTTTCACCTTTTTTTTAAATCCTCCGAAATCGTGAAAAACGACATACTATAGTATGCCCTCCGACACCATGGACTATAGCCTTTCGCTTTTGCGTGATTTTCACCTTTTTTTTAAATCCTCCGAAATCGTGAAAAACGACATACTAGTATGCGGTCCGAGACCATGGACTATAGCCTTTCGCTTTTGCGTGATTTTCACCTTTTTTTCAAATCCTCCGAAATCGTGAAAAACGACATACTAGTATGCCCTCCGACACCATGGACTATAGCCTTTCGCTTTTGCGTGATTTTCACCTTTTTTTCAAATCCTCCGAAATCGTGAAAAACGACATACTATAGTATGCCCTCCGACACCATGGACTATAGCCTTTCGCTTTTGCGTGATTTTCACCTTTTTTCAAATCCTCCGAAATCGTGAAAAACGACATACTATAGTATGCCCTCCGACACCATGGACTATAGCCTTTCGCTTTTGCGTGATTTTCACCTTTTTTTTAAATCCTCCGAAATCGTGAAAAACGACATACTAGTATGCGTTCCGAGACCATGGACTATAGCCTTTCAATTTGCGTGATTTTCACCTTTTTTTCAAATCCTCCGAACTCGTGAAAAACGACATACTATAGTATGCCCTCCGACACCATGGACTATAGCCTTTCGCTTTTGCGTGATTTTCACCTTTTTTTCAAATCCTCCGAACTCGTGAAAAACGACATACTATAGTATGCCCTCCGACACCATGGACTATAGCCTTTTGCTTTTGCGTGATTTTCAACTTTTCTTCAAATCCTCCGATCTCGTGAAAAACGACATACTATAGTATGCCTTCCGACACCATTTACTATAGCCTTTCGCTTTTGCGTGATTTTCATCCTTTGAAATCGTGAAAAACGACATACTAGTATGCGGTCCGAGACCATGGACTATAGCCTTTCGCTTTTGCGTGATTTCCACCTTTTTTTCAAATCCTCCGAAATCGTGAAAAACGACATACTATAGTATGCCCTCCGACACCATGGACTATAGCCTTTCGCTTTTGCGTGATTTTCACCTTTTTTCAAATCCTCCGAAATCGTGAAAAACGACATACTATAGTATGCCCTCCGACACCATGGACTATAGCCTTTCGCTTTTGCGTGATTTTCACCTTTTTTTTAAATCCTCCGAAATCGTGAAAAACGACATACTAGTATGCGTTCCGAGACCATGGACTATAGCCTTTCAATTTGCGTGATTTTCACCTTTTTTTCAAATCCTCCGAACTCGTGAAAAACGACATACTATAGTATGCCCTCCGACACCATGGACTATAGCCTTTCGCTTTTGCGTGATTTTCACCTTTTTTTCAAATCCTCCGAACTCGTGAAAAACGACATACTATAGTATGCCCTCCGACACCATGGACTATAGCCTTTTGCTTTTGCGTGATTTTCAACTTTTCTTCAAATCCTCCGATCTCGTGAAAAACGACATACTATAGTATGCCTTCCGACACCATTTACTATAGCCTTTCGCTTTTGCGTGATTTTCATCCTTTGAAATCGTGAAAAACGACATACTAGTATGCGGTCCGAGACCATGGACTATAGCCTTTCGCTTTTGCGTGATTTCCACCTTTTTTTCAAATCCTCCGAAATCGTGAAAAACGACATACTATAGTATGCCCTCCGACACCATGGACTATAGCCTTTCGCTTTTGCGTGATTTTCACCTTTTTTTTAAATCCTCCGAAATCGTGAAAAACGACATACTAGTATGCGGTCCGAGACCATGGACTATAGCCTTTCGCTTTTGCGTGATTTTCACCTTTTTTTCAAATCCTCCGAAATCGTGAAAAACGACATACTAGTATGCCCTCCGACACCATGGACTATAGCCTTTCGCTTTTGCGTGATTTTCACCTTTTTTTCAAATCCTCCGAAATCGTGAAAAACGACATACTATAGTATGCCCTCCGACACCATGGACTATAGCCTTTCGCTTTTGCGTGATTTTCACCTTTTTTCAAATCCTCCGAAATCGTGAAAAACGACATACTATAGTATGCCCTCCGACACCATGGACTATAGCCTTTCGCTTTTGCGTGATTTTCACCTTTTTTTAAAATCCTCCGAAATCGTGAAAAACGACATACTAGTATGCGTTCCGAGACCATGGACTATAGCCTTTCAATTTGCGTGATTTTCACCTTTTTTTCAAATCCTCCGAACTCGTGAAAAACGACATACTATAGTATGCCCTCCGACACCATGGACTATAGCCTTTCGCTTTTGCGTGATTTTCACCTTTTTTTCAAATCCTCCGAACTCGTGAAAAACGACATACTATAGTATGCCCTCCGACACCATGGACTATAGCCTTTTGCTTTTGCGTGATTTTCAACTTTTCTTCAAATCCTCCGATCTCGTGAAAAACGACATACTATAGTATGCCTTCCGACACCATTTACTATAGCCTTTCGCTTTTGCGTGATTTTCATCCTTTGAAATCGTGAAAAACGACATACTAGTATGCGGTCCGAGACCATGGACTATAGCCTTTCGCTTTTGCGTGATTTCCACCTTTTTTTCAAATCCTCCGAAATCGTGAAAAACGACATACTATAGTATGCCCTCCGACACCATGGACTATAGCCTTTCGCTTTTGCGTGATTTTCACCTTTTTTCAAATCCTCCGAAATCGTGAAAAACGACATACTATAGTATGCCCTCCGACACCATGGACTATAGCCTTTCGCTTTTGCGTGATTTTCACCTTTTTTTAAAATCCTCCGAAATCGTGAAAAACGACATACTAGTATGCGTTCCGAGACCATGGACTATAGCCTTTCAATTTGCGTGATTTTCACCTTTTTTTCAAATCCTCCGAACTCGTGAAAAACGACATACTATAGTATGCCCTCCGACACCATGGACTATAGCCTTTCGCTTTTGCGTGATTTTCACCTTTTTTTTTCAAATCCTCCGAACTCGTGAAAAACGACATACTATAGTATGCCCTCCGACACCATGGACTATAGCCTTTTGCTTTTGCGTGATTTTCAACTTTTCTTCAAATCCTCCGATCTCGTGAAAAACGACATACTATAGTATGCCTTCCGACACCATTTACTATAGCCTTTCGCTTTTGCGTGATTTTCATCCTTTGAAATCGTGAAAAACGACATACTAGTATGCGGTCCGAGACCATGGACTATAGCCTTTCGCTTTTGCGTGATTTCCACCTTTTTTTCAAATCCTCCGAAATCGTGAAAAACGACATACTATAGTATGCCCTCCGACACCATGGACTATAGCCTTTCGCTTTTGCGTGATTTTCACCTTTTTTTTTAATCCTCCGAAATCGTGAAAAACGACATACTAGTATGCGGTCCGAGACCATGGACTATAGCCTTTCGCTTTTGCGTGATTTTCACCTTTTTTTCAAATCCTCCGAAATCGTGAAAAACGACATACTATAGTATGCCCTCCGACACCATGGACTATAGCCTTTCGCTTTTGCGTGATTTTCACCTTTTTTTTAAATCCTCCGAAATCGTGAAAAACGACATACTAGTATGCGGTCCGACACAATGGACTATAGCCTTTCGCTTTTGCGTGATTTTCACCTTTTTTTCAAATCCTCCGAAATCGTGAAAAACGACATACTATAGTATGCCCTCCGACACCATGGACTATAGCCTTTCGCTTTTGCGTGATTTTCACCTTTTTTCAAATCCTCCGAAATCGTGAAAAACGACATACTATAGTATGCCCTCCGACACCATGGACTATAGCCTTTCGCTTTTGCGTGATTTTCACCTTTTTTTTAAATCCTCCGAAATCGTGAAAAACGACATACTAGTATGCGTTCCGAGACCATGGACTATAGCCTTTCGCTTTTGCGTGATTTTCACCTTTTTTTCAAATCCTCCGAACTCGTGAAAAACGACATACTATAGTATGCCCTCCGACACCATGGACTATAGCCTTTTGCTTTTGCGTGATTTTCAACTTTTCTTCAAATCCTCCGATCTCGTGAAAAACGACATACTATAGTATGCCTTCCGACACCATTTACTATAGCCTTTCGCTATTGCGTGATTTTCACCTTTTTTTTAAAAATCCTCCGAAATCGTGAAAAACGACATACTAGTATGCGGTCCGAGACCATGGACTATAGCCTTTCGCTTTTGCGTGATTTTCACCTTTTTTCAAATCCTCCGAAATCGTGAAAAACGACATACTAGTATGCGGTCCGAGACCATGGACTATAGCCTTTCGCTTTTGCGTGATTTTTACCTTTTTTTAAATCCTCCGAAATCGTGAAAAACGACATACTATAGTATGCCCTCCGACACCATGGACTATAGCCTTTTGCTTTTGCGTGATTTTCAACTTTTCTTCAAATCCTCCAACTCGTGAAAAACGACATACTATAGTATGCCTTCCGACACCATTTACTATAGCCTTTCGCTTTTGCGTGATTTTCACCTTTTTTTTTAAAATCCTCCGAAATCGTGAAAAACGACATACTAGTATGCGGTCCGAGACCATGGACTATAGCCTTTCGCTTTTGCGTGATTTTCACCTTTTTTCAAATCCTCCGAAATCGTGAAAAACTACATACTAGTATGCGGTCCGAGACCATGGACTATAGCCTTTCGCTTTTGCGTGATTTTTACCTTTTTTTAAATCCTCCGAAATCGTGAAAAACGACATACTATAGTATGCCCTCCGACACCATGGACTATAGCCTTTCGCATTTGCGTGATTTTCACCTTTTTTTTAAATCCTCCGAAATCGTGAAAAACGACATACTAGTATGCGGTTTGAGACCATGGACTATAACCTTTCGCTTTTGCGTGATTTTCACCTTTTTTTCAAATCCTCCGAAATCGTGAAAAACGACATACTATAGTATGCCCTCCGACACCATGGACTATAGCCTTTCGCTTTTGCGTGATTTTCACCTTTTTTTTAAATCCTCCGAAATTGTGAAAAACGACATACTAGTATGCGTTCCGAGACCATGGACTATAGCCTTTCGCTTTTGCGTGATTTTCACCTTTTTTTCAAATCCTCCGAACTCGTGAAAAACGACATACTATAGTATGCCCTCCGACACCATGGACTATAGCCTTTTGCTTTTGCGTGATTTTCAACTTTTCTTCAAATCCTCCGATCTCGTGAAAAACGACATACTATAGTATGCCTTCCGACACCATTTACTATAGCCTTTCGCTTTTGCGTGATTTTCACCTTTTTTTAAAAAAATCCTCCGAAATCTTGAAAAACGACATACTAGTATGCGGTCCGAGACCATGGACTATAGCCTTTCGCTTTTGCGTGATTTTCACCTTTTTTCAAATCCTCCGAAATCGTGAAAAACGACATACTAGTATGCGGTCCGAGACCATGGACTATAGCCTTTCGCTTTTGCGTGATTTTTACCTTTTTTTAAATCCTCCGAAATCGTGAAAAACGACATACTATAGTATGCCCTCCGACACCATGGACTATAGCCTTTTGCTTTTGCGTGATTTTCAACTTTTCTTCAAATCCTCCGATCTCGTGAAAAACGACATACTATAGTATGCCTTCCGACACCATTTACTATAGCCTTTCGCTTTTGCGTGATTTTCCCCTTTTTTTTTAAAAATCCTCCGAAATCGTGAAAAACGACATACTAGTATGCGGTCCGAGACCATGGACTATAGCCTTTCGCTTTTGCGTGATTTTCACCTTTTTTCAAATCCTCCGAAATCGTGAAAAACGACATACTAGTATGCGGTCCGAGACCATGGACTATAGCCTTTCGCTTTTGCGTGATTTTTACCTTTTTTTAAATCCTCCGAAATCGTGAAAAACAACATACTATAGTATGCCCTCCGACACCATGGACTATAGCCTTTCGCTTTTGCGTGATTTTCACCTTTTTTTCAAATCCTCCGAAATCGTGAAAAACGACATACTATAGTATGCCCTCCGACACCATGGACTATAGCCTTTCGCTTTTGCGTGATTTTCACCTTTTTTTAAATCCTCCGAAATCGTGAAAAACGACATACTAGTATGCGGTCCGAGACCATGGACTATAGCCTTTCGCTTTTGCGTGATTTTCACCTTTTTTCAAATCCTCCGAAATCGTGAAAAACGACATACTAGTATGCGGTCCGAGACCATGGACTATAGCCTTTCGCTTTTGCGTGATTTTTACCTTTTTTTAAATCCTCCGAAATCGTGAAAAACGACATACTATAGTATGCCCTCCGACACCATGGACTATAGCCTTTTGCTTTTGCGTGATTTTCAACTTTTCTTCAAATCCTCCGATCTCGTGAATAACGACATACTATAGTATGCCTTCCGACACCATTTACTATAGCCTTTCGCTTTTGCGTGATTTTCACCTTTTTTTTTTAAATCCTCCGAAATCGTGAAAAACGACATACTAGTATGCGGTCCGAGACCATGGACTATAGCCTTTCGCTTTTGCGTGATTTTCACCTTTTTTCAAATCCTCCGAAATCGTGAAAAACGACATACTATAGTATGCCCTCCGACACCATGGACTATAGCCTTTCGCTTTTGCGTGATTTTCACCTTTTTTTAAAATCCTCCGAAATCGTGAAAAACGACATACTAGTATGCGTTCCGAGACCATGGACTATAGCCTTTCGCTTTTGCGTGATTTTCACCTTTTTTTCAAATCCTCCGAACTCGTGAAAAACGACATACTATAGTATGCCCTCCGACACCATGGACTATAGCCTTTTGCTTTTGCGTGATTTTCAACTTTTCTTCAAATCCTCCGATCTCGTGAAAAACGACATACTATAGTATGCCTTCCGACACCATTTACTATAGCCTTTCGCTTTTGCGTGATTTTCACCTTTTTTTTAAAAATCCTCCGAAATCTTGAAAAACG
The DNA here is from genome assembly GCF_951216825.1 of Electrona antarctica. NCBI lineage: Eukaryota > Metazoa > Chordata > Actinopteri > Myctophiformes > Myctophidae > Electrona > Electrona antarctica. The sequence goes on from NC_136798.1 coordinate 25,200,318, forward strand.
ACATACTAGTATGCGGTCCGAGACCATGGACTATAGCCTTTCGCTTTTGCGTGATTTTCACCTTTTTTCAAATCCTCCGAAATCGTGAAAAACGACATACTAGTATGCGGTCCGAGACCATGGACTATAGCCTTTCGCTTTTGCGTGATTTTTACCTTTTTTTAAATCCTCTGAAATCGTGAAAAACGACATACTATAGTATGCCCTCCGACACCATGGACTATAGCCTTTTGCTTTTGCGTGATTTTCAACTTTTCTTCAAATCCTCCGATCTCGTGAAAAACGACATACTATAGTATGCCTTCCGACACCATTTACTATAGCCTTTCGCTTTTGCGTGATTTTCACCTTTTTTTTTTAAATCCTCCGAAATCGTGAAAAACGACATACTAGTATGCGGTCCGAGACCATGGACTATAGCCTTTCGCTTTTGCGTGATTTTCACCTTTTTTCAAATCCTCCGAAATCGTGAAAAACGACATACTAGTATGCGGTCCGAGACCATGGACTATAGCCTTTCGCTTTTGCGTGATTTTTACCTTTTTTTAAATCCTCCGAAATCGTGAAAAACGACATACTATAGTATGCCCTCCGACACCATGGACTATAGCCTTTCGCTTTTGCGTGATTTTCACCTTTTTTTCAAATCCTCCGAAATCGTGAAAAACGACATACTATAGTATGCCCTCCGACACCATGGACTATAGCCTTTCGCTTTTGCGTGATTTTCACCTTTTTTTAAATCCTCCGAAATCGTGAAAAACGACATACTAGTATGCGGTCCGAGACCATGGACTATAGCCTTTCGCTTTTGCGTGATTTTCACCTTTTTTCAAATCCTCCGAAATCGTGAAAAACGACATACTAGTATGCGGTCCGAGACCATGGACTATAGCCTTTCGCTTTTGCGTGATTTTTACCTTTTTTAAATCCTCCGAAATCGTGAAAAACGACATACTATAGTATGCCCTCCGACACCATGGACTATAGCCTTTTGCTTTTGCGTGATTTTCAACTTTTCTTCAAATCCTCCGATCTCGTGAATAACGACATACTATAGTATGCCTTCCGACACCATTTACTATAGCCTTTCGCTTTTGCGTGATTTTCACTTTTTTTTTAAAATCCTCCGAAATCGTGAAAAACGACATACTAGTATGCGGTCCGAGACCATGGACTATAGCCTTTCGCTTTTGCGTGATTTTCACCTTTTTTCAAATCCTCCGAAATCGTGAAAAACGACATACTAGTATGCCCTCCGACACCATGGACTATAGCCTTTCGCTTTTGCGTGATTTTCACCTTTTTTTAAATCCTCCGAAATCGTGAAAAACGACATACTATAGTATGCCCTCCGACACCATGGACTATAGCCTTTCGCTTTTGCGTGATTTTCACCTTTTTTTAAATCCTCCGAAATCGTGAAAAACGACATACTAGTATGCGGTCCGAGACCATGGACTATAGCCTTTCGCTTTTGCGTGATTTTCACCTTTTTTTTAAATCCTTTGAAATCGTGAAAAACGACATACTAGTATGCGGTCCGAGACCATGGACTATAGCCTTTCGCTTTTGCGTGATTTTCACCTTTTTTTCAAATCCTCCGAAATCGTGAAAAACGACATACTATAGTATGCCCTCCGACACCATGGACTATAGCCTTTCGCTTTTGCGTGATTTTCACCTTTTTTTTTAATCCTCCAAAATCGTGAAAAACGACATACTAGTATGCGGTCCGAGACCATGGATTATAGCCATTCGCTTTTGCGTGATTTTCACCTTTTTTTAAATCCTCCGAAATCGTGAAAAACGACATACTAGTATGCGGTTCGAGACCATGGACTATAACCTTTCGCTTTTGCGTGATTTTCACCTTTTTTTCAAATCCTCCGAAATCGTGAAAAACGACATACTATAGTATGCCCTCCGACACCATGGACTATAGCCTTTCGCTTTTGCGTGATTTTCACCTTTTTTTTAAATCCTCCGAAATTGTGAAAAACGACATACTAGTATGCGTTCCGAGACCATGGACTATAGCCTTTCGCTTTTGCGTGATTTTCACCTTTTTTTCAAATCCTCCGAACTCGTGAAAAACGACATACTATAGTATGCCCTCCGACACCATGGACTATAGCCTTTTGCTTTTGCGTGATTTTCAACTTTTCTTCAAATCCTCCGATCTCGTGAAAAACGACATACTATAGTATGCCTTCCGACACCATTTACTATAGCCTTTCGCTTTTGCGTGATTTTCACCTTTTTTTAAAAAAATCCTCCGAAATCTTGAAAAACGACATACTAGTATGCGGTCCGAGACCATGGACTATAGCCTTTCGCTTTTGCGTGATTTTCACCTTTTTTCAAATCCTCCGAAATCGTGAAAAACGACATACTAGTATGCGGTCCGAGACCATGGACTATAGCCTTTCGCTTTTGCGTGATTTTTACCTTTTTTTAAATCCTCCGAAATCGTGAAAAACGACATACTATAGTATGCCCTCCGACACCATGGACTATAGCCTTTTGCTTTTGCGTGATTTTCAACTTTTCTTCAAATCCTCCGATCTCGTGAAAAACGACATACTATAGTATGCCTTCCGACACCATTTACTATAGCCTTTCGCTTTTGCGTGATTTTCCCCTTTTTTTTTTTAAATCCTCCGAAATCGTGAAAAACGACATACTAGTATGCGGTCCGAGACCATGGACTATAGCCTTTCGCTTTTGCGTGATTTTCACCTTTTTTCAAATCCTCCGAAATCGTGAAAAACGACATACTAGTATGCGGTCCGAGACCATGGACTATAGCCTTTCGCTTTTGCGTGATTTTTACCTTTTTTTAAATCCTCCGAAATCGTGAAAAACGACATACTATAGTATGCCCTCCGACACCATGGACTATAGCCTTTCGCTTTTGCGTGATTTTCACCTTTTTTTCAAATCCTCCGAAATCGTGAAAAACGACATACTATAGTATGCCCTCCGACACCATGGACTATAGCCTTTCGCTTTTGCGTGATTTTCACCTTTTTTTAAATCCTCCGAAATCGTGAAAAACGACATACTAGTATGCGGTCCGAGACCATGGACTATAGCCTTTCGCTTTTGCGTGATTTTCACCTTTTTTCAAATCCTCCGAAATCGTGAAAAACGACATACTAGTATGCGGTCCGAGACCATGGACTATAGCCTTTCGCTTTTGCGTGATTTTTACCTTTTTTTAAATCCTCCGAAATCGTGAAAAACGACATACTATAGTATGCCCTCCGACACCATGGACTATAGCCTTTTGCTTTTGCGTGATTTTCAACTTTTCTTCAAATCCTCCGATCTCGTGAATAACGACATACTATAGTATGCCTTCCGACACCATTTACTATAGCCTTTCGCTTTTGCGTGATTTTCACCTTTTTTTTTTAAATCCTCCGAAATCGTGAAAAACGACATACTAGTATGCGGTCCGAGACCATGGACTATAGCCTTTCGCTTTTGCGTGATTTTCACCTTTTTTCAAATCCTCCGAAATCGTGAAAAACGACATACTATAGTATGCCCTCCGACACCATGGACTATAGCCTTTCGCTTTTGCGTGATTTTCACCTTTTTTTAAAATCCTCCGAAATCGTGAAAAACGACATACTAGTATGCGTTCCGAGACCATGGACTATAGCCTTTCGCTTTTGCGTGATTTTCACCTTTTTTTCAAATCCTCCGAACTCGTGAAAAACGACATACTATAGTATGCCCTCCGACACCATGGACTATAGCCTTTTGCTTTTGCGTGATTTTCAACTTTTCTTCAAATCCTCCGATCTCGTGAAAAACGACATACTATAGTATGCCTTCCGACACCATTTACTATAGCCTTTCGCTTTTGCGTGATTTTCACCTTTTTTTTTAAAATCCTCCGAAATCTTGAAAAACGACATACTAGTATGCGGTCCGAGACCATGGACTATAGCCTTTCGCTTTTGCGTGATTTTCACCTTTTTTCAAATCCTCCGAAATCGTGAAAAACGACATACTAGTATGCGGTCCGAGACCATGGACTATAGCCTTTCGCTTTTGCGTGATTTTTACCTTTTTTTAAATCCTCTGAAATCGTGAAAAACGACATACTATAGTATGCCCTCCGACACCATGGACTATAGCCTTTTGCTTTTGCGTGATTTTCAACTTTTCTTCAAATCCTCCGATCTCGTGAAAAACGACATACTATAGTATGCCTTCCGACACCATTTACTATAGCCTTTCGCTTTTGCGTGATTTTCACCTTTTTTTTTTAAATCCTCCGAAATCGTGAAAAACGACATACTAGTATGCGGTCCGAGACCATGGACTATAGCCTTTCGCTTTTGCGTGATTTTCACCTTTTTTCAAATCCTCCGAAATCGTGAAAAACGACATACTAGTATGCGGTCCGAGACCATGGACTATAGCCTTTCGCTTTTGCGTGATTTTTACCTTTTTTTAAATCCTCCGAAATCGTGAAAAACGACATACTATAGTATGCCCTCCGACACCATGGACTATAGCCTTTCGCTTTTGCGTGATTTTCACCTTTTTTTCAAATCCTCCGAAATCGTGAAAAACGACATACTATAGTATGCCCTCCGACACCATGGACTATAGCCTTTCGCTTTTGCGTGATTTTCACCTTTTTTTAAATCCTCCGAAATCGTGAAAAACGACATACTAGTATGCGGTCCGAGACCATGGACTATAGCCTTTCGCTTTTGCGTGATTTTCACCTTTTTTCAAATCCTCCGAAATCGTGAAAAACGACATACTAGTATGCGGTCCGAGACCATGGACTATAGCCTTTCGCTTTTGCGTGATTTTTACCTTTTTTAAATCCTCCGAAATCGTGAAAAACGACATACTATAGTATGCCCTCCGACACCATGGACTATAGCCTTTTGCTTTTGCGTGATTTTCAACTTTTCTTCAAATCCTCCGATCTCGTGAATAACGACATACTATAGTATGCCTTCCGACACCATTTACTATAGCCTTTCGCTTTTGCGTGATTTTCACTTTTTTTTTAAAATCCTCCGAAATCGTGAAAAACGACATACTAGTATGCGGTCCGAGACCATGGACTATAGCCTTTCGCTTTTGCGTGATTTTCACCTTTTTTCAAATCCTCCGAAATCGTGAAAAACGACATACTAGTATGCCCTCCGACACCATGGACTATAGCCTTTCGCTTTTGCGTGATTTTCACCTTTTTTTAAATCCTCCGAAATCGTGAAAAACGACATACTATAGTATGCCCTCCGACACCATGGACTATAGCCTTTCGCTTTTGCGTGATTTTCACCTTTTTTTAAATCCTCCGAAATCGTGAAAAACGACATACTAGTATGCGGTCCGAGACCATGGACTATAGCCTTTCGCTTTTGCGTGATTTTCACCTTTTTTTTAAATCCTTTGAAATCGTGAAAAACGACATACTAGTATGCGGTCCGAGACCATGGACTATAGCCTTTCGCTTTTGCGTGATTTTCACCTTTTTTTCAAATCCTCCGAAATCGTGAAAAACGACATACTATAGTATGCCCTCCGACACCATGGACTATAGCCTTTCGCTTTTGCGTGATTTTCACCTTTTTTTTTAATCCTCCAAAATCGTGAAAAACGACATACTAGTATGCGGTCCGAGACCATGGATTATAGCCATTCGCTTTTGCGTGATTTTCACCTTTTTTTAAATCCTCCGAAATCGTGAAAAACGACATACTATAGTATGCCCTCCGACACCATGGACTATAGCCTTTCGCTTTTGCGTGATTTTCACCTTTTTTTTAAATCCTCCAAAATCGTGAAAAACGACATACTAGTATGCGGTCCGAGACCATGGACTATAGCCTTTCGCTTTTGCGTGATTTTCACCTTTTTTTCAAATCCTCCGAAATCGTGAAAAACGACATACTATAGTATGCCCTCCGACACTATGGACTATAGCCTTTCGCTTTTGCGTGATTTTCACCTTTTTTTTTAAATCCTCCGAAATCGTGAAAAACGACATACTAGTATGCGGTCCGACACCATGGACTATAGCCTTTCGCTTTTGCGTGATTTTCACCTTTTTTTCAAATCCTCCGAAATCGTGAAAAACGACATACTATAGTATGCCCTCCGACACCATGGACTATAGCCTTTCGCTTTTGCGTGATTTTCACCTTTTTTCAAATCCTCCGAAATCGTGAAAAACGACATAATAGTATGCGGTCCGAGACCATGGGCAATAGCCTTTCGCTTTTGCGTGATTTTTACCTTTTTTTAAATCCTCCGAAATCGTGAAAAACGACATACTATAGTATGCCCTCCGACACCATGGACTATAGCCTTTCGCTTTTGCGTGATTTTCACCTTTTTTTCAAATCCTCCGAAATCGTGAAAAACGACATACTAGTATGCGGTCCGAGACCATGGACTATAGCCTTTCGCTTTTGCGTGATTTTCACCTTTTTTCAAATCCTCCGAAATCGTGAAAAACGACATACTAGTATGCGGTCCGAGACCATGGACTATAGCCTTTCGCTTTTGCGTGATTTTTACCTTTTTTTAAATCCTCCGAAATCGTGAAAAACGACATACTATAGTATGCCCTCCGACACCATGGACTATAGCCTTTCGCTTTTGCGTGATTTTCACCTTTTTTTCAAATCCTCCGAAATCGTGAAAAACGACATACTATAGTATGCCCTCCGACACCATGGACTATAGCCTTTCGCTTTTGCGTGATTTTCACCTTTTTTTAAATCCTCCGAAATCGTGAAAAACGACATACTAGTATGCGGTCCGAGACCATGGACTATAGCCTTTCGCTTTTGCGTGATTTTCACCTTTTTTTTAAATCCTTTGAAATCGTGAAAAACGACATACTAGTATGCGGTCCGAGACCATGGACTATAGCCTTTCGCTTTTGCGTGATTTTCACCTTTTTTTCAAATCCTCCGAAATCGTGAAAAACGACATACTATAGTATGCCCTCCGACACCATGGACTATAGCCTTTCGCTTTTGCGTGATTTTCACCTTTTTTTTTAATCCTCCAAAATCGTGAAAAACGACATACTATAGTATGCCCTCCGACACTATGGACTATAGCCTTTCGCTTTTGCGTGATTTTCACCTTTTTTTTAAATCCTCCGAAATCGTGAAAAACGACATACTAGTATGCGGTCCGACACCATGGACTATAGCCTTTCGCTTTTGCGTGATTTTCACCTTTTTTTCAAATCCTCCGAAATCGTGAAAAACGACATACTATAGTATGCCCTCCGACACCATGGACTATAGCCTTTCGCTTTTGCGTGATTTTCACCTTTTTTCAAATCCTCCGAAATCGTGAAAAACGACATAATAGTATGCGGTCCGAGACCATGGGCAATAGCCTTTCGCTTTTGCGTGATTTTTACCTTTTTTTAAATCCTCCGAAATCGTGAAAAACGACATACTATAGTATGCCCTCCGACACCATGGACTATAGCCTTTCGCTTTTGCGTGATTTTCACCTTTTTTTCAAATCCTCCGAAATCGTGAAAAACGACGTACTATAGTATGCCCTCCGACACCATGGACTATAGCCTTTCGCTTTTGCGTGATTTTCACCTTTTTTTAAATCCTCTGAAATCGTGAAAAACGACATACTAGTATGCGGTCCGAGACCATGGACTATAGCCTTTCGCTTTTGCGTGATTTTCACCTTTTTTTCAAATCCTCCGAAATCGTGAAAAACGACATACTATAGTATGCCCTCCGACACCATGGACTATAGCCTTTCGCTTTTGCGTGATTTTCACCTTTTTTTTAATCCTCCGAAATCGTGAAAAACGACATACTAGTATGCGGTCCGAGACCATGGACTATAGCCATTCGCTTTTGCGTGATTTTCACCTTTTTTTTAAATCCTCCGAAATCATGAAAAACGACATACTATAGTATGCCCTCCGACACCATGGACTATAGCCTTTCGCTTTTGCGTGATTTTCACCTTTTTTTTTAAATCCTCCGAAATCGTGAAAAACGACATACTAGTATGCGGTCCGAGACCATGGACTATAGCCTTTCGCTTTTGCGTGATTTTCACCTTTTTTTCAAATCCTCCGAAATCGTGAAAAACGACATACTATAGTATGCCCTCCGACACCATGGACTATAGCCTTTCGCTTTTGCGTGATTTTCACCTTTTTTTTAAATCCTCCGAAATCGTGAAAAACGACATACTAGTATGCGGTCCGAGACCATGGACTATAGCCTTTCGCTTTTGCGTGATTTTCACCTTTTTTTCAAATCCTCCGAAATCGTGAAAAACGACATACTATAGTATGCCCTCCGACACCATGGACTATAGCCTTTCGCTTTTGCGTGATTTTCACCTTTTTTTTTAATCCTCCGAAATCATGTAAAACGACATACTAGTATGCGGTCCGACACCATGGACTATAGCCTTTCGCTTTTGCGTGATTTTCACCTTTTTTTCAAATCCTCCGAAATCGTGAAAAACGACATACTATAGTATGCCCTCCGACACCATGGATTTTCACCTTTTTTTAAATCCTCCGAAATCGTGAAAAACGACATACTAGTATGCGGTCCGAGACCATGGACTATAGCCTTTCGCTTTTGCGTGATTTTCACCTTTTTTTTAATCCTTTGAAATCGTGAAAAACGACATACTAGTATGCGGTCCGAGACCATGGACTATAGCCTTTCGCTTTTGCGTGATTTTCACCTTTTTTTTAAATCCTTTGAAATCGTGAAAAACGACATACTAGTATGCGGTCCGAGACCATGGACTATAGCCTTTCGCTTTTGCGTGATTTTCACCTTTTTTTCAAATCCTCCGAAATCGTGAAAAACGACATACTATAGTATGCCCTCCGACACCATGGACTATAGCCTTTCGCTTTTGCGTGATTTTCACCTTTTTTTTTAATCCTCCAAAATCGTGAAAAACGACATACTATAGTATGCCCTCCGACACTATGGACTATAGCCTTTCGCTTTTGCGTGATTTTCACCTTTTTTTTAAATCCTCCGAAATCGTGAAAAACGACATACTAGTATGCGGTCCGACACCATGGACTATAGCCTTTCGCTTTTGCGTGATTTTCACCTTTTTTTCAAATCCTCCGAAATCGTGAAAAACGACATACTATAGTATGCCCTCCGACACCATGGACTATAGCCTTTCGCTTTTGCGTGATTTTCACCTTTTTTTCAAATCCTCCGAAATCGTGAAAAACGACATACTATAGTATGCCCTCCGACACCATGGACTATAGCCTTTCGCTTTTGCGTGATTTTCACCTTTTTTCAAATCCTCCGAAATCGTGAAAAACGACATAATAGTATGCGGTCCGAGACCATGGACTATAGCCATTCGCTTTTGCGTGATTTTCACCTTTTTTTTAAATCCTCCGAAATCATGAAAAACGACATACTATAGTATGCCCTCCGACACCATGGACTATAGCCTTTCGCTTTTGCGTGATTTTTACCTTTTTTTAAATCCTCCGAAATCGTGAAAAACGACATACTATAGTATGCCCTCCGACACCATGGACTATAGCCTTTCGCTTTTGCGTGATTTTCACCTTTTTTTCAAATCCTCCGAAATCGTGAAAAACGACGTACTATAGTATGCCCTCCGACACCATGGACTATAGCCTTTCGCTTTTGCGTGATTTTCACCTTTTTTTAAATCCTCTGAAATCGTGAAAAACGACATACTAGTATGCGGTCCGAGACCATGGACTATAGCCTTTCGCTTTTGCGTGATTTTCACCTTTTTTTCAAATCCTCCGAAATCGTGAAAAACGACATACTATAGTATGCCCTCCGACACCATGGACTATAGCCTTTCGCTTTTGCGTGATTTTCACCTTTTTTTTAATCCTCCGAAATCGTGAAAAACGACATACTAGTATGCGGTCCGAGACCATGGACTATAGCCATTCGCTTTTGCGTGATTTTCACCTTTTTTTTAAATCCTCCGAAATCATGAAAAACGACATACTATAGTATGCCCTCCGACACCATGGACTATAGCCTTTCGCTTTTGCGTGATTTTCACCTTTTTTTTTAAATCCTCCGAAATCGTGAAAAACGACATACTAGTATGCGGTCCGAGACCATGGACTATAGCCTTTCGCTTTTGCGTGATTTTCACCTTTTTTTCAAATCCTCCGAAATCGTGAAAAACGACATACTATAGTATGCCCTCCGACACCATGGACTATAGCCTTTCGCTTTTGCGTGATTTTCACCTTTTTTTTAAATCCTCCGAAATCGTGAAAAACGACATACTAGTATGCGGTCCGAGACCATGGACTATAGCCTTTCGCTTTTGCGTGATTTTCACCTTTTTTTCAAATCCTCCGAAATCGTGAAAAACGACATACTATAGTATGCCCTCCGACACCATGGACTATAGCCTTTCGCTTTTGCGTGATTTTCACCTTTTTTTTTAATCCTCCGAAATCGTGTAAAACGACATACTAGTATGCGGTCCGACACCATGGACTATAGCCTTTCGCTTTTGCGTGATTTTCACCTTTTTTTCAAATCCTCCGAAATCGTGAAAAACGACATACTATAGTATGCCCTCCGACACCATGGATTTTCACCTTTTTTTAAATCCTTTGAAATCGTGAAAAACGACATACTAGTATGCGGTCCGAGACCATGGACTATAGCCTTTCGCTTTTGCGTGATTTTCACCTTTTTTTCAAATCCTCCGAAATCGTGAAAAACGACATACTATAGTATGCCCTCCGACACCATGGACTATAGCCTTTCGCTTTTGCGTGATTTTCACCTTTTTTTTTAATCCTCCAAAATCGTGAAAAACGACATACTATAGTATGCCCTCCGACACTATGGACTATAGCCTTTCGCTTTTGCGTGATTTTCACCTTTTTTTTAAATCCTCCGAAATCGTGAAAAACGACATACTAGTATGCGGTCCGACACCATGGACTATAGCCTTTCGCTTTTGCGTGATTTTCACCTTTTTTTCAAATCCTCCGAAATCGTGAAAAACGACATACTATAGTATGCCCTCCGACACCATGGACTATAGCCTTTCGCTTTTGCGTGATTTTCACCTTTTTTCAAATCCTCCGAAATCGTGAAAAACGACATAATAGTATGCGGTCCGAGACCATGGGCAATAGCCTTTCGCTTTTGCGTGATTTTTACCTTTTTTTAAATCCTCCGAAATCGTGAAAAACGACATACTATAGTATGCCCTCCGACACCATGGACTATAGCCTTTCGCTTTTGCGTGATTTTCACCTTTTTTTCAAATCCTCCGAAATCGTGAAAAACGACGTACTATAGTATGCCCTCCGACACCATGGACTATAGCCTTTCGCTTTTGCGTGATTTTCACCTTTTTTTAAATCCTCTGAAATCGTGAAAAACGACATACTAGTATGCGGTCCGAGACCATGGACTATAGCCTTTCGCTTTTGCGTGATTTTCACCTTTTTTTCAAATCCTCCGAAATCGTGAAAAACGACATACTATAGTATGCCCTCCGACACCATGGACTATAGCCTTTCGCTTTTGCGTGATTTTCACCTTTTTTTTAATCCTCCGAAATCGTGAAAAACGACATACTAGTATGCGGTCCGAGACCATGGACTATAGCCATTCGCTTTTGCGTGATTTTCACCTTTTTTTTAAATCCTCCGAAATCATGAAAAACGACATACTATAGTATGCCCTCCGACACCATGGACTATAGCCTTTCGCTTTTGCGTGATTTTCACCTTTTTTTTTAAATCCTCCGAAATCGTGAAAAACGACATACTAGTATGCGGTCCGAGACCATGGACTATAGCCTTTCGCTTTTGCGTGATTTTCACCTTTTTTTCAAATCCTCCGAAATCGTGAAAAACGACATACTATAGTATGCCCTCCGACACCATGGACTATAGCCTTTCGCTTTTGCGTGATTTTCACCTTTTTTTTAAATCCTCCGAAATCGTGAAAAACGACATACTAGTATGCGGTCCGAGACCATGGACTATAGCCTTTCGCTTTTGCGTGATTTTCACCTTTTTTTCAAATCCTCCGAAATCGTGAAAAACGACATACTATAGTATGCCCTCCGACACCATGGACTATAGCCTTTCGCTTTTGCGTGATTTTCACCTTTTTTTTTAATCCTCCGAAATCGTGTAAAACGACATACTAGTATGCGGTCCGACACCATGGACTATAGCCTTTCGCTTTTGCGTGATTTTCACCTTTTTTTCAAATCCTCCGAAATCGTGAAAAACGACATACTATAGTATGCCCTCCGACACCATGGATTTTCACCTTTTTTTAAATCCTCCGAAATCGTGAAAAACGACATACTAGTATGCGGTCCGAGACCATGGACTATAGCCTTTCGCTTTTGCGTGATTTTCACCTTTTTTTTAATCCTTTGAAATCGTGAAAAACGACATACTAGTATGCGGTCCGAGACCATGGACTATAGCCTTTCGCTTTTGCGTGATTTTCACCTTTTTTTCAAATCCTCCGAAATCGTGAAAAACGACATACTATAGTATGCCCTCCGACACCATGGACTATAGCCTTTCGCTTTTGTGTGATTTTCACCTTTTTTTTTAATCCTCCGAAATCGTGAAAAACGACATACTAGTATGCGGTCCGAGACCATGGACTATAGCCATTCGCTTTTGCGTGATTTTCACCTTTTTTTTAAATCCTCCGAAATCGTGAAAAACGACATACTATAGTATGCCCTCCGACACCATGGACTATAGCCTTTCGCTTTTGCGTGATTTTCACCTTTTTTTTAAATCCTCCGAAATCGTGAAAAACGACATACTATAGTATGCCCTCCGACACCATGGACTATAGCCTTTCGCTTTTGCGTGATTTTCACCTTTTTTTTAAATCCTCCGAAATCGTGAAAAACGACATACTAGTATGCGGTCCGAGACCATGGACTATAGCCTTTCGCTTTTGCGTGATTTTCACCTTTTTTTCAAATCCTCCGAAATCGTGAAAAACGACATACTATAGTATGCCCTCCGACACCATGGACTATAGCCTTTCGCTTTTGCGTGATTTTCACCTTTTTTTTTAATCCTCCGAAATCGTGTAAAACGACATACTAGTATGCGGTCCGACACCATGGACTATAGCCTTTCGCTTTTGCGTGATTTTCACCTTTTTTTCAAATCCTCCGAAATCGTGAAAAACGACATACTATAGTATGCCCTCCGACACCATGGACTATAGCCTTTCGCTTTTGCGTGATTTTCACCTTTTTTTTAAAATCCTCCGAAATCGTGAAAAACGACATACTAGTATGCGGTCCGAGACCATGGACTATAGCCTTTCGCTTTTGCGTGATTTTCACCTTTTTTTCAAATCCTCCGAAATCGTGAAAAACGACATACTATAGTATGCCCTCCGACACCATGGACTATAGCCTTTCGCTTTTGCGTGATTTTCACCTTTTTTTGGTAGAGGGCCATGCCAAACGGTGATCTGACTTTTGACCTCTGACCTTTAGATCACCCGCCATTTTGAATTATATGAAAAACAGTTCAAATGTAACTCCTCCAGGAATCTTTGCTCAAAATGCACGAAAACTTCTACACGTGAACTTTGGACCTATACGGAAAAATAATCGTAGCACATTTTTTCTAAGTGAAAAAATGAAGTTTTTATGAACCAATGAAAATTGCTGTTTTGTGAAACTTCTTCTGCACCTAATACCTATATGAATACTGAATGATGTTACTGTTTAGAATGAGTCAACTGACTGTGTCTGCATAGCTCAGTTGGTAGAGCTCTCGCTGTTGGACCACAAGGTTGTGTGTTCAAATCCGGGTCAAAGACAACTCAGTGTATGCATTGTGTGCTGCAAGATTTGTGATGACTCAACTATAGAAATATTGAAGTAGATTACATTTGACATATAGTTGAACGCCCTGTGGGCTATATCAGTGAGATCAATAACTTTAAAGACTGCTGTGATAATAGCCACCTTATGTTAAACACCACAAAAACTAAAGAGATGATCTTCAATCCAAATCCATGGTTATGAACGATTGTCTGTCACACACACACACGCATGCAGCCACGCACGCACGCACGCAGGCAGGCAGGCAGGCAGGCACACACACACACACACACACACACACACACACACACTTCACCTGTGCGTGAAAACACACTGTAGTAATGGATAAAGACATGCCCAAAATGAGGACACACCTTCTTGTTACCAAATCACTGAATGGTTTTACTGTTTACAATATAGTCACTCATTGTCTCTGTGTAGGTCAGTCAGTAGAGCTCCCGACTTCGGTCCACAAGGTTGTGAGTTCAAATCCCGGTACCGACAACTCAGCTCGTCAGTCTCATTTGTGCATGTTGTTCTTATTGCGCATTGTTCTTCTTCTATCTTGGTCGCGCTTTATCGCTGCTTGCAGCTATATTTGTTTTAGAAATATAGTGCTTTTAAATTTGAGAAATTCAGAATGGGGGTCAATGGCAGATTTTGGCAAGTAAAGGTTTGAGTGGGGTTTGAACCCACAATCTCCAGATCATGCAGCCAGTGTGCTAAGTCACTGATCTACTAGCTACCTGCCACAACACAGTCTACTGTTCCATTTGAGTACAACATTGATACAAAAATAAAATACAAAAAATAAAATAACAGGAGATTTGTCTATTGTTTCTTTTGCTGTTGTTTATCTCTAGACGTTTGAATGTTTATGAACCACAATGGAAACAAGTCTCTGGCTCTTCTGTCATTATCTATTCGGCCTTTTAAGAACAGCATCCACAGTGGCTCACTGGGTACAGAGCCTGCCTGGGAATCAGGAGACTGCAGGTTCAAGTCCTGGCTCTGACATAGTGTCCCAAAATCATGAGAATATGACAAAATATATTATGCCGTCCCAAACCATGGACTATAGTATGTCGTTTTTTCATGATTTTCATCTTTTTTTCAAATCCTCCAAAATCATGAAAAACGACATGCTATAGTATGCCTCCGAAACCATGACCATAGTATGTTGTTTTTTCATGATTTTCATCTTTTTTACAAATAATCCAAAATCACGAAAAACGACATGCTATAGTATGCCGTCCGAAAAAGATTATAAACTTTGGCATGCTACTAGTCCTACATACTTACACCTAGAATCCCCATTCAAACCTATTTAGGTTCATCTTACGGTGGACATGTTTGCCTGAAAAGGAATCTTTGAAATGTTTCATAGTTTTAGAAATATAGTGCTTTAAATTTGAGATATTTACAATGGCAGATAGTGGCACGTCAAAATCACTTTCACCTAGAAACTCCATTCACACGTTTTATAATTCAGCTTACTGTGGAGACACATGCTGGAACTTTTTACTTTGAAATGTTTTGTAGTTTCTGAGTTATTTAAGTTAAACGCCCAATGCATTCCCAATGGCAATAGCACAAACTTTGGCATGCTACTAGTCCTACATACTTACACCTAGAAACCCCATTCAAACCTATTTAGGTTCATCTTACGGTGGACATGTTTGCCTGAAAAGGAATCTTTGAAATGTTTCATAGTTTTAGAAATATAGTGCTTTTACATTTGAGACATTTACAATGGGGCTCAATGGCAGATATTGGCACGTCAAAAAAGCACTTTCACCTAGAAACTCCATTCACACTTTTTATAATTCAGCTTTCTGTGGAGACACATGCTGGAACTTTTTACTTTGAAATGTTTTGTAGTTTCTGAGTTATTTAAGTTAAACGCCCAATGCATTCCCAATGGCAATAGCACAAACGTTGGCATGCTACTAGTCCTACATACTTACACCTAGAAACCCCATTCAAACCTATTTAGGTTCATCTTACGGTGGACATGTTTGCCTGAAAAGGAATCTTTTAAATGTTTCATAGTTTTAGAAATATAGTGCTTTTAAATTTGAGAAATTCAGAATGGGGGTCAATGGCAGATTTTGGCAAGTAAAGATTTGAGTGGGGTTTAAACCCACAATCTCCAGATCATGCAGCCAGTGTGCTAAGTCACTGATCTACTAGCTACCTGCCACAACACAGTCTGCTGTTCCCTTTGAGTACAACATTGATACAAATATAAAATACAAAAAATAAAATAACAGGAGATTTGTCTATTGTTTCTTTTGCTGTTGTTTATCTCTAGACGTTTGAATGTTTATGAACCACAATGGAAACAAGGTCAGGGGACCTTAGTATAATTGCCTTATTTGAATCTGAATCCAACATATAAAAAACATATTTGTGATTTTTGTTCGTTTAATTTGATTCCAGCAAACAGAAATTTGCTAGTTTTTCCTTTTTTTGTTCAGAATTGAAAAATGGGAAAACGCTAAACGAAAAATCACAAAAACTGGTCAAGGGACCTTAGTATAAGTATGTTTGTTCAATTTAATCCAGCAAAAAGAAAATTGCTATTTCTTTCCTTTTTTTGTTCAGAATTGAAAA
This sequence comes from Electrona antarctica, assembly GCF_951216825.1. Lineage (NCBI taxonomy): Eukaryota > Metazoa > Chordata > Actinopteri > Myctophiformes > Myctophidae > Electrona > Electrona antarctica. The sequence continues at coordinate 25,216,821 of NC_136798.1, forward strand.
ATGGGAAAACACTAACCGAAAAATCACAAAAATGGTGGTGCCTTAGTATAATTCTGTTTGAGTCCAGCAAACAGATATTTGCTATTTTTTTCCTTTTTTTTGTTCAGATTTGAAAAATGTGAAAACTCAAAGCCAAAACCCAGCTTTTAAAAGCTGCGTCAAAGTTGAGTTTTCAGGAGAAAAAAAGCACGCAAAAAAAGCTGTTCATTCCAAGCTTCAAAACGAAAAAGCTGGTATACATAGAGATAACATGGGAGCACGAAGCAAGAAGCTGCTTCTAGCTTCCTTGGTGTTAACGCGGCTTAAGTCTGATTATGCCTTTGGGTTTTTTGCACTACTGATTGTTACCCGTTTCCTTTCTTGTCAGTTCAAATTATCATTCATCATCACTTCCATCTTGTCCATCACCTAACCCTAACCCTAACCCTAACCCTAACCCTAACCCTAACCCTAACCCTAGTTGTCTGGTACCAGATTGGTTACCATATGGTACCAGGTCAAAACAAACAAAAAAGCAGTGTGAATTGTCTGGAACCAGTGGCGCAGTGTGTTAGAACGCTGCCACATGATCGGGAGATAGTGAGTTCAAACCCTGCTCAAGTCTTTACTTTCAAGACCGATTTCAGAAGAAGAAAACCAAAAAGAATATGTTGAATTGTCTGGAACCAGTGGCTCAGTGTGTTAGGACACTGCCACATGATCGGGAGATGGTGAGTTCAAACCCCACTCAAGTCTTTACTTTCAAGACCGATTTCAGAAGAAGAAAACCAACAAAAAAGCAGTGTGAATTATCTGGAACTAGTGGCGCAGTGTGATAGAACGCTCCCACATGATCGGGAGATGGTGAGTTCAAAGTAACCCCACTCAAGTCTTTACTTTCAAGACCGATTTCAGAAGAAGAAAACCAACAAAAAAGCAATTGAGTTGTCTGGAACCAGTGGTGCAGTGTGTTAGGACGCTGCCACATGATCGGGAGATGGTGAGTTCAAACCCCATTTAAGTCTTTACTTTCAAGACCGATTTCAGAAGAAGAAAACCAACAAAAAAGCAGTGTGAATTGTCTGGACCCAGTGGCACGGTGTGTTAGGACGCTGCCACATGATCGGGAGATGGTTAGTTCAAACCCCACTCAAGTCTTTACTTTCAAGACCGATTTCAGAAGAAGAAAACCAACAAAAAAGCAGTTGATTTGTCTGGAACCAGTGGCGCAGTGTGTTACGATGCTGCCACATGATCGGGAGATGGTGAGTTCAAACCCCACTCAAGTCTTTACTTTCAAGACCGATTTCAGAAGAAGAAAATCAACCGGCATATCAATCCCATTAATCCGTTTTCTTATCAAGTTGAAGGCATCCCGGATTTTGTTGAGGGTGGGTTGGGTGTTTCACGGTTTCTCATCAACTCCATGTTAAATCACCCAATTACCCCCCAACGGACACTAGCCCTAACCCTAACCCTAACCCTAACCCTAACCCTAACCCTAGTTGTCTGGTACCAGATTGGTTACCATATGGTACCAGGTCAAAACAAACAAAAAAGCAGTGTGAATTGTCTGGAACCAGTGGCGCAGTGTGTTAGAACGCTGCCACATGATCGGGAGATAGTGAGTTCAAACCCTGCTCAAGTCTTTACTTTCAAGACCGATTTCAGAAGAAGAAAACCAAAAAGAATATGTTGAATTGTCTGGAACCAGTGGCTCAGTGTGTTAGGACACTGCCACATGATCGGGAGATGGTGAGTTCAAACCCCACTCAAGTCTTTACTTTCAAGACCGATTTCAGAAGAAGAAAACCAACAAAAAACCAGTGCGAATTGTCTTGACCCAGTGGCACAGTGTGTTAGGATGCTGCCACATGATCGGGAGATGGTGAGTTCAAACCCCACAGAAGTATTTACTTTCAAGACCGATTTCAGAAGAAGAAAAGCAACAAAAAACCAGTGCGAATTGTCTTGACCCAGTGGCACAGTGTGTTAGGACACTGCCACATGATCGGGAGATGGTGAGTTCAAACCCCACTCAAGTCTTTACTTTCAAGACCGATTTCAGAAGAAGAAAACCAACAAAAAAGCAGTGTGAATTGTCTGGACCCAGTGGCTCAGTGTGTTAGGATGCTGCCACATGATCAGGAGATGGTGGGTTCAAACCCCACTCAAGTTCAAACAAAAAAATAAAGGTCCAGGGTGCAATCCCACCCCAGTCTTTACTGTGACACTTTGCTTTCCACAATGACATCAAGTAGCACAGAAAAGCTGTGTTGTAGTAACCATCAGTTAGCTCAGTGTGATGTGAGGCTGTCCTTGTGAGCCACAGGTCCAGGGTTCAAATCCCACATTAGGCATGACTGTGACACTTTGCTTTGCACACTGATTTCCTGAAGGACAACTTTAAAGCAGCCCAGAAATTCACCATGATTGTGTGCCGATAAGTGGCCCAGCGGATAAGTCAGATGATATCCGTAGTATACCTAGTAGAAGTGTGCCGGTTCAAACCCGACACACTCCTAGTAGGTGGTGATGGTTCAAATCACTGACACCTAGAGTAGGAGTGGCCCAGTGGATAAATCAGATGATATCCGTAGAATACCTAGTAGAAGTATGCCGGCCGACATACTCCTAGTAGGATGGTGCTAGTTCAAATCACCAACACCTGCAGTAAGTAGGAGTGTGTGCAGTTAAGTGGCCTGGTGGATAAATCAGATAATATCCATAGAATACCTACTAGAAGTCTGCCGGTTCAAACCCGACATAGGATGGTGCTGGTTCAAATCACCATCACCTAGAGTAGGTAGGACCGTGTGCCGTTAATTGGCCCGGTGGATAAATCAGATAATATCCGTAGAATACCTAGTGGGGTGGTGCTGGTTCAAATCACCATCACCTAGAGTAGGTAGGACCGTGTGCCGTTAATTGGCCCGGTGGATAAATCAGATAATATCCGTAGAATACCTAGTGGGATGGTGCTGGTTCAAATCACCATCACCTAGAGTAGATAGGACCGTGTGCCGTTAATTGGCCCGGTGGATAAATCAGATAATATCTGTAGAATACCTAGCAGGATGGTGCTGGTTCAAATCACCATCACCTAGCGTAGGTACGTAGGGGGTCAGGTAAGAGTATGTAGGGGCAGAGTAGGTTGAGGTGTAGATAGGGGGAGGAGTAGATGAGGGGGGTAAGGTAGGGGGAGATTAGGCGAGGGGGGGGGCAGGCGAGGTGGAGAGTAGGTGAGGGGGGGGGGGGGCCTGGCAGGGGAAGAGGAGGGGGGGGGGGCCTGGCAGGGGAAGAGTAGGCGAGGGGGTGGCAGGCAGGGGGAGAGTAGGAGAGGAGGGAGGCCAGGCAGGGGGTGAGTGGGAGGCCAGGCAGTGGGAGAGGTGGGAGGCCAGGCAGGGGGAGAGGAGGCCAGGCAGGGGGAGAGGTGGGAGGCCAGGGGGAGAGTAGGAGAGGGGCGAGGCCAGGCAGGGGAAGAGTAGGTGAGGGGGGCCAGGCAGGGGCAGAGTAGGAGAGGAGGGAGGCCAGGCACCCTCCTCTCCTACTCTCCCCCTGCCTGGCCTTCCCCCTCTCCTACTCTCCCCTACCTGGCCTCCCTCCTCAACTACTCTCCCCCTGCCTGGCCTCCCTCCTCTCCTACTCTCCCCCTGCCTGGCCTCCCCCCTCTCCTACTCACCCCCTGCCTGGCCTCCCTCCTCACCTACTCTCCCCCTGCCTGGCCTCCCTCCTCTCCTACTCTCCCCCTACCTGGCCTCCCTACTCTCCCCCTACCTGGCCTCCGTCCTCGCCTACTCTCCCCCTGCCTGGCCTCCACCTCTCCTACTCTCCCCCTGCCTGGCCTCCCTCCTCTCCTACTCTTCCCCTGCCTGGCCCGCCCTCGGCTACTCTCCACCTCGCCTGCCCCCCTCGCCTAATCTCCCCCTACCTTACCCCCTCACCTACTCCTCCCCCTAACTGACCAACCCTCGCCTACTCCTCCCCCTATCTACACCTCAACCGACTCTGCCCCTACATACTCTTACCTGACCCCCTACCTACTCTAGGTGATGGTGATTTGAACCAGCACCATCCTACTAGGTATTCTACAGATATTATCTGATTTATCCACCAGGCCAATTAACGGCACACGGTCCTATCTACTCTAGGTGATGGTGATTTGAACCAGCACCATACCTCTAGGTATTCTACGGATATTATCTGATTTATCCACCGGGCCAATTAACGGCACACGGTCCTACCTACTCTAGGTGATGGTGATTTGAACCAGCACCATCCCACTAGGTATTCTACGGATATTATCTGATTTATCCACCGGGCCAATTAACGGCACACGGTCCTACCTACTCTAGGTGATGGTGATTTGAACCAGCACCATCCTATGTCGGGTTTGAACCGGCAGACTTCTACTAGGTATTCTATGGATATTATCTGATTTATCCACCAGGCCACTTAACTGCACACACTCCTACTTACTGTAGGTGTTGGTGATTTGAACTAGCACCATCCTACTAGGAGTATGTCGGCCGGCATACTCCTACTAGGTATTCTACGGATATCATCTGATTTATCCACTGGGCCACTCCTACTCTAGGTGTCAGTGATTTGAACCATCACCGCCTACTAGGAGTGTGTCGGGTTTGAACCGGCACACTTCTACTAGGTATACTATGGATATCATCTGACTTATCCGCTGGGCCACTTATCGGCACACAATCATGGTGAATTTCTGGGCTGCTTTAAAGTTGTCCTTCAGGAAATCAGTGTGCAAAGCAAAGTGTCACAGTCATGCCTAATGTGGGATTTGAACCCTGGACCTGTGGCTCCCAAGGACAGCCTCACATCACACTGAGCTAACTGATGGTTACTACAACACTTTTCTGTGCTACTTGATGTCATTGTGGAAAGCAAAGTGTCACAGTAAAGACTGGGGTGGGATTGCACCCTGGACCTTTATTTTTTTGTTTGAACTTGAGTGGGGTTTGAACCCACCATCTCCTGATCATGTGGCAGCGTCCTAACACACTGAGCCACTGGGTCCAGACAATTCACACTGCTTTTTTGTTGGTTTTCTTCTTCTGAAATCGGTCTTGAAAGTAGAGACTTGAGTGGGGTTTGAACTCACCATCTCCCGATCATGTGGGAGCGTTCTATGACACTGCGCCACTGGTTACAGACAATTCACACTGCTTTTTTGTTGGTTTTCTTCTTCTGAAATTGGTCTTGAAAGTAGAGACTTGAGTGGGATTTGAACTCACCATCTCCAGATCATGTGCGAGCGTTGTAACACACTGCGCCACTGGTTCCAGACAATTCACACTGCTTTTTTGTTGGTTTTCTTCTTCTGAAATCGGTCTTGAAAGTAAATACTTGCATGGGGTTTGAACTCACCATCTCCCGATCATGTGGGAGCGTTCTATCACACTGCACCACTGGTTCCAGACAATTCACACTGCTTTTTTGTTGGTTTTCTTCTCCTGAAATCGGTTTTGAAAGTAAAGACTTGAGTGGGGTTTGAACTCACCATCTCCCGATCATGTGGGAGCGTTCTATCACACTGCACCACTGGTTCCAGACAATTCACACTGCTTTTTTGTTGGTTTTCTTCTTCTGAAATCGGTCTTGAAAGTAAAGACTTGCGTGGGGTTAGAACTCACCATCTCCCGATGATGTGGCAGCGTCCTAACACACTGAGCCTCTGGTTCCAGACAATTCAACTGCTTTTTTGTTGGTTTTCTTCTTCTGAAATCGGTCTTGAAAGTAAAGTCTTGAGTGTGGTTTGAACTCACCATCTCCCGATCATGTGGCAGCGTCCTAACACACTGTGCCACTGGTTCCAGAGAATTCAACTGCTTTTTTGTTGGTTTTCTTCTTCTGAAATCGGTCTTGAAAGTAAAGACTTGAGTGGGGTTTGAACTCACCATCTCCCGATGATGTGGCAGCGTCCTAACACACTGCGCCACTGGTTCCAGACAATTCACACTGCTTTTTTGTTGGTTTTCTTTTTCTGAAATCGGTCTTGAAAGTAAAGACTTGAGTGGGGTTTGAACTCACCATCTCCCGATCATGTGGGAGCGTTCTATCACACTGCGCCACTGGTTACAGACAATTCACACTGCTTTTTTGTTCGTTTTCTTCTTCTGAAATTGGTCTTGAAAGTAGAGACTTGAGTGGGATTTGAACTCACCATCTCCAGATCATGTGGGAGCGTTGTAACACACTGCGCCACTGGTTCCAGACAATTCACACTGCTTTTTTGTTGGTTTTCTTCTTCTGAAATCGGTCTTGAAAGTAAATACTTGCATGGGGTTTGAACTCACCATCTCCCGATCATGTGGGAGCGTTCTATCACACTGCACCACTGGTTCCAGACAATTCACACTGCTTTTTTGTTGGTTTTCTTCTCCTGAAATCGGTTTTGAAAGTAAAGACTTGAGTGGGGTTTGAACTCACCATCTCCCGATCATGTGGGAGCGTTCTATCACACTGCACCACTGGTTCCAGACAATTCACACTGCTTTTTTGTTGGTTTTCTTCTTCTGAAATCGGTCTTGAAAGTAAAGACTTGCGTGGGGTTAGAACTCACCATCTCCCGATGATGTGGCAGCGTCCTAACACACTGAGCCTCTGGTTCCAGACAATTCAACTGCTTTTTTGTTGGTTTTCTTCTTCTGAAATCGGTCTTGAAAGTAAAGTCTTGAGTGTGGTTTGAACTCACCATCTCCCGATCATGTGGCAGCGTCCTAACACACTGTGCCACTGGTTCCAGAGAATTCAACTGCTTTTTTGTTGGTTTTCTTCTTCTGAAATCGGTCTTGAAAGTAAAGACTTTAGTGGGGTTTGATCTCACCATCTCCCGATGATGTGGCAGCGTCCTAACACACTGCGCCACTGGTTCCAGACAATTCACACTGCTTTTTTGTTGGTTTTCTTCTTCTGAAATCGGTCTTGAAAGTAAAGACTTGAGTGGGATTTTAACTCACCATCTCCCGATCATGTGGGAGCGTTCTATCACACTGCGCCACTGGTTCCAGACAATTCACACTGCTTTTTTGTTACTTTTCTTCTTCTGAAATCGGTCTTGAAAGTAAAGACTTGAGTGGGGTTTGAACTCACTATCTCCCGATCATGCGGCAGCGTTCTAACACACTGCGCCACTGGTTCCAGACAATTCACACTGCTTTTTTGTTTGTTTTGACCTGGTACCATATGGTAACCAATCTGGTACCAGACAACTAGGGTTAGGGTTAGGGTTAGGGTTAGGGTTAGGGCTAGTGTCCGTTGAGGGGTAATTGGGTGATTTAACATGGAGTTGATGAGAAACCGTGAAACACCCAACCCACCCTCAACAAAATCCGGGATGCCTTCAACTTGATAAGAAAACGGATTAATGGGATTGATATGCCATTGAATATGTTGGTTGATAGGTCGTTGGTTTTCTTCTTCTGAAATCGGTCTTGAAAGTAAAGACTTGAGTGGGGTTTGAAATCACCATCTCCTGATCATGTGGCAGCATCGTAACACACTGCGCCACTGGTTCCAGACAAATCAACTGCTTTTTTGTTGGTTTTCTTCTTCTGAAATCGGTCTTGAAAGTAAAGACTTGAGTGGGGTTTGAACTAACCATCTCCCGATCATTTGGCAGCGTCCTAACACGCCATGCCACCTGGTCCAGACAATTCACACAGCTTTTTTGTTGGTTTTCTTCTTCTGAAATCGGTCTTGAAAGTAAAGACTTGAGTGGGGTTACTTTGAACTCACCATCTCCCAATCATGTGGGAGCGTTCTATTACACTGCGCCACTGGTTCCAGACAATTCACACTCCTTTTTTGTTGGTTTTCTTCTTCTGAAATCGGTCTTGAAAGTAAAGACTTGAGTGGGGTTCGAACTCACCATCTCCTGATCATGTGGCAGCGTCCTAACACACTGCGCCACTGGTTCCAGACAATTTAAATGCTTTTTTGTTGGTTTTCTTCTTCTGAAATCGGTCTTGAAAGTAAAGACTTGAGTGGGGTTTGAACTCACCATCTCCCGATCATGTTGGAGCGTTCTAACACACTGCGCCACTGGTTACAGACACACTGCTTTTTTTTGCTTTTCTTCTTCTGAAATCGGTCTTGAAAGTAAAGACTTGAGTGGGATTTGAACTCACCATCTCCCGATCATGTGGCAGCGTTCTAACACACTGCGCCACTGGTTCCAGACAATTCACACTGCTTTATTGTTTGTTTTGTTCTGGTATCATATGGTAACCAATCTGGTACCAGACAACTAGGGTTAGGGTTAGGGTTAGGGTTAGGGTTAGGGTTAGGGTTATCTCTATGTATACCAACTTTTTCGTTTTGAAGCTTGGAATGAATAGCTTTTTTTGCGTGCTTTTTTTCTTTGGCTTCGAGTTTTCAAATTTTTCAATTCTGAAAAAAAAAAAGGAAAAAAATAGCAAATTTCTGTTTGCTGGATTAAATTGAACAAACATACTTATACTAAGGTCCCTTGACCAGTTTTTGTGATTTTTCAGTTTCGTTTTCCCATTTTTCAATTCTGAACAAAAAAAGGAAAAACTATCAAATTAATCAAATTAAACAATCATCACAAATATGTTTTTTATATGTTGGATTCTGATTCAAATAAGGCAATTATACTAAGGTCCCCTGACCAAACAAGTCTCTGGCTCTTCTGTCATTATCTATTCGGCCTTTTAAGAACAGCATGCACAGTGGTCACTGGGTACAGAGCCTGCCTGGGAATCAGGAGACTGCAGGTTCAAGTCCTGGCTCTGACATACTGTAGTGTCCCAAAATCATGAAAATATGACAAAATATAACATGCCGTCCCAAACCATGGACTATAGTATGTCTTTTTTTCATGATTTCCATCTTTTTTTCAAATCCTCCAAAATCATAAAAAACGACATGCTATAGTAAGCCGTCCGAAAAAAATTATAACTTTGGCTTGCTACTAGTCCTACATACTTACACCTAGAATCCACATTCAAACCTATTTAGGTTCATCTTACGGTGGACATGTTTGCCTGAAAAGGAATCTTTGAAATGTTTCATAGTTTTAGAAATATAGTGCTTTAAATTTGAGAAATGTACAATGGCAGATAGTGGCACGTCAAAATCACTTTCACCTAGAAACTCCATTCACACGTTTTATAATTCAGCTTACTGTGGAGACACATGCTGGAACTTTTTACTTTGAAATGTTTTGTAGTTTCTGAGTTATTTAAGTTAAACGCCCAATGCATTCCCAATGGCAATAGCACAAACTTTGGCATGCTACTAGTCCTACATACTTACACCTAGAATCCACATTCAAACCTATTTAGGTTCATCTTACGGTGGACATGTTTGCCTGAAAAGGAATCTTTGAAATGTTTCATAGTTTTAGAAATATAGTGCTTTAAATTTGAGAAATTTACAATGGCAGATATTGGCACGTCAAAATCACTTTCACCTAGAAACTCCATTCACACGTTTTATAATTCAGCTTACTGTGGAGACACATGCTGGAACTTTTTACTTTGAAATGTTTTGTAGTTTCTGAGTTATTTAAGTTAAACGCCCAATGCATTCCCAATGGCAATAGCACAAACTTTGGCATGCTACTAGTCCTACATACTTACACCTAGAAACCCCATTCAAACCTATTTAGGTTTATCTTACGGTGGACATGTTTGCCTGAAAAGGAATCTTTGAAATGTGTCATTGTTTTAGAAATATAGTGCTTTCAAATTTGAGACATTTACAATGGGGCTCAATGGCAGATATTGGCACGTCAAAAAAGCACTTTCACCTAGAAACTCCATTCACACTTTTTATAATTCAGCTTTCTGTGGAGACACATGCTGGAACTTTTTACTTTGAAATGTTTTGTAGTTTCTGAGTTATTTAAGTTAAACGCCCAATGCATTCCCAATGGCAATAGCACAAACTTTGGCATGCTACTAGTCCTACATACTTACACCTAGAAACCCCATTCAAACCTATTTAGGTTCATCTTACGGTGGAAATGTTTGCCTGAAAAGAAATATTTGAAATGTTTCATTGTTTTAGAAATATAGTGCTTTCAAATTTGAGACATTTACAATGGGGCTCAATGGCAGATATTTGCACGTCAAAAAAGCACTTTCACCTAGAAACTCCATTCACACTTTTTATAATTCAGCTTTCTGTGGAGACACATGCTGGAACTTTTTACTTTGAAATGTTTTGTAGTTTCTGAGTTATTTAAGTTAAACGCCCAATGCATTCCCAATGGCAATAGCACAAACTTTGGCATGCTACTAGTCCTACATACTTACACCTAGAAACCCCATTCAAACCTATTTAGGTTCATCTTACGGTGGACATGTTTGCCTGAAAAGGAATCTTTGAAATGTTTCATAGTTTTAGAAATATAGTGCTTTTAAATTTGAGAAATTCAGAATGGGGGTCAATGGCAGATTTTGGCCAGTAAAGATTTGAGTGGGGTTTGAACCCACAATCTCCAGATCATGCAGCCAGTGTGCTAAGTCACTGATCTACTAGCTACCTGCCACAACACAGTCTACTGTTCCCTTTGAGTACAACATTGATACAAAAATAATAGATTTGTCTATTGTTTCTTTTGCTGTTGTTTATCTCTAGACGTTTGAATGTTTATGAACCACAATGGAAACAAGTCTCTGGCTCTTCTGTCATTATCTATTCGGCCTTTTAAGAACAGCATGCACAGTGGCTCACTGGGTACAGAGCCTGCCTGGGAATCAGGAGGCTGCAGGTTCAAGTCCTGGCTCTGACATACTGTAGTGTCCCGAAAATATGACAAAATATAACATGCCGTCCCAAACCATGGAATGGTATGTCGTTTCTTCATGATTTTCACCTTTTTTTCAAATCCTCCAAAATCATTAAAAACGACATGCCGTCCGAAACCATGACCATAGTATGTCGTTTCTTCATGATTTTCACCTTTTTTTCAAATCCTCCGAAATCGTGAAAAACGACATACTATAGTATGCCCTCCGACACCATGGACTATAGCCTTTCGCTTTTGCGTGATTTTCACATTTTTTTTTAAATCCTCCGAAATCGTGAAAAACGACATACTAGAGTACGCCCTCCGACACCATGGACTATAGCCTTTCGCTTTTGTGTGATTTTCACCTTTTTTTCAAATCCTCCGAAATCGTGAAAAACGACATACTATAGTATGCCCTCCGACACCATGGACTATAGCCTTTCGCTTTTGCGTGATTTTCACCTTTTTTCAAATCCTCCGAAATCGTGAAAAACGACATACTATAGTATGCCCTCCGACACCATGGACTATATAGCCTTTCGCTTTTGCGTGATTTTCACCTTTTTTTTAAATCCTCCGAAATCGTGAAAAACGACATACTAGTATGCGGTCCGAGACCATGGACTATATCCTTTCGCTTTTGCGTGATTTTCACCTTTTTTTAAAAAAATCCTCCGAAATCGTGAAAAACGACATACTAGTATGCGGTCCGAGACCATGGACTATAGCCTTTCGCTTTTGCGTGATTTTCACCTTTTTTTCAAATCCTCCGAAATCGTGAAAAATGACATACTATAGTATGCCCTCCGACACCATGGACTATAGCCTTTCGCTTTTGCGTGATTTTCACCTTTTTTTTTAATCCTCCGAAATCGTGAAAAACGACATACTAGTATGCGGTCCGAGACCATGGACTATATCCTTTCGCTTTTGCGTGATTTTCACCTTTTTTTCAAATCCTCCGAAATCGTGAAAAACGACATACTATAGTATGCCCTCCGACACCATGGACTATAGCCTTTCGCTTTTGCGTGATTTTCACCTTTTTTCAAATCCTCCGAAATCGTGAAAAACGACATACTATAGTATGCCCTCCGACACCATGGACTATATAGCCTTTCGCTTTTGCGTGATTTTCACCTTTTTTTTAAATCCTCCGAAATCGTGAAAAACGACATACTAGTATGCGGTCCGAGACCATGGACTATATCCTTTCGCTTTTGCGTGATTTTCACCTTTTTTTTAAAAAATCCTCCGAAATCGTGAAAAACGACATACTAGTATGCGGTCCGAGACCATGGACTATAGCCTTTCGCTTTTGCGTGATTTTCACCTTTTTTTCAAATCCTCCGAAATCGTGAAAAATGACATACTATAGTATGCCCTCCGACACCATGGACTATAGCCTTTCGCTTTTGCGTGATTTTCACCTTTTTTTTTAATCCTCCGAAATCGTGAAAAACGACATACTAGTATGCGGTCCGAGACCATGGACTATATCCTTTCGCTTTTGCGTGATTTTCACCTTTTTTTCAAATCCTCCGAAATCGTGAAAAACGACATACTATAGTATGCCCTCCGACACCATGGACTATAGCCTTTCGCTTTTGCGTGATTTTCACCTTTTTTTTTAATCCTCCGAAATCGTGAAAAACGACATACTATAGTATGCCCTCCGAGACCATGGACTATAGCCTTTCGCTTTTTCGTGATTTTCACCTTTTTTTTTTAAATCCTCCGAAATCGTGAAAAACGACATACTAGTATGCGGTCCGAGACCATGGACTATATCCTTTCGCTTTTGCGTGATTTTCACCTTTTTTTTAAAAATCCTCCGAAATCGTGAAAAACGACATACTATAGTATGCCCTCCGACACCATGGACTATAGCCTTTCGCTTTTGCGTGATTTTCACCTTTTTTTTTAATCCTCCGAAATCGTGAAAAACGACATACTAGTATGCGGTCCGAGACCATGGACTATAGCCTTTAGCTTTTTCGTGATTTTCACCTTTTTTTTAAAAATCCTCCGAAATCGTGAAAAACGACATACTATAGCATGCACTATAGGTGCGCCACTCAATGACCTTGAACAGTATAAATGACCTTGAACCGTATAAATGACCTTGAACCATATAAATGAAATGACCTTGAACCGTATAAATGACCTTGAACAGTATAAATGACCTTGAACCGTATAAATGACCTTGAACAGTATAAATTACCTTCATAAGACTGGTAAATGACCTTCACCAGTATCAATGACCTTGAACAGTATAAATGACCTTGAACAGTATAGATGACCTTCATAAGACTAGTAAATGACCTTCACCAGTATAAATGACCTTGACCAGTATAAATGACCTTCATAAGACTAGTAAATGACCTTCACCAGTATAAATGACCTGCACCAGTATAGATTACCCTCACCAGAATAAATTACCTTGACCAGTATAAATTACCTTGACCAGTATAAATTACCTTCACCATATAAATTACCTTGACCCTGAAATATTCGTTGCGCTGGCTTGCTGGGCTCGCATTCTGAGCTGGTTGGCTTGCCAGGGCGGCTGGTTCTGTTGCTGCAAGGCAAGGCGGGCAGACCGGGCCAGGCAGACAGAGAGCCAGGCCGCGAGAGAGGCCAGGCTGAGCTGACTGAGCAAGGCTGGCTGCAAGGGCTGGCTGCAAGGGCTGATGTGCGCTGGCTTGGCAGCCTGACTTTCTACACTGGCTGACTGGCGGGGCTGGCTGGCTGCGTTGGCTGACTGGGCAGGCTTGCTGGCTAGCTGGCTTGCTGGGCTCCCCGGGGGAAGCTTTGGGAAGGATCTCTAGGGGCATCGGCTTGTGTTGAGCCTTCCAACGGCGTCTACCTTGATCTCCGTCCTAAGAAAGAAAGACAGAAAAAAAGAAAGACACACATAAACCCAACTATGCAGCTTCCACCTGAGGAACCGAGACGCGAAAAAATAACTGAGCGTCACTTGGGATGGTCACAAACTCTCCAACCATACCCTCCCCATGTATCTTGGAGTTACACTGGACAGGACACTCTCCTTCAAAAAACACCTGGAGAACACAAAAGCCACGGTCAACACCCACAATAACATCCTGTGAAAACTAGTGACCTCCAAGTGGGGAGCAGATCCACAAACAATCCGTGCAACTGCCATGGATGGCCCTGTCTTTCTCTACAGCAGAGTATGCCTGCTCAAGCTGGAGCCGATCACGTGCCTTTATGCGCTAGCCGGCACCTCCCCCCCACACATCAGACGACTGTGTATTGCTCAAGATGAATGGAGAACACAGGAGATAGACAGTGAAGTTGGGGATGAACGGAGGAAAGTCTGGAAGGAAATGATAGAGAACACCAACATGACAATAAACAGCAGGAAGGCATGGGCCACAATCCGCCTTCTTGGCAAAGACCACACCACCCATAATCACAATGGTCACAGCAAACTCTGTTGCATCACAACTGGTGGCCAAAAGTCGTAACAAACACCGCTGCCGACCCACAGGAGAACACCATCACACAGTGGTATCAGACCAACCACAATCAGCCAGCCCTCAAACCAAACCCTTCGACCTAGAAGAACTCGAAACTGCAATGGGAAGGTTGAAATCTGGAAAAGTAGCAGGGATTGATGACATAATGGCAGAATGATACAGCACCTGGGACCTAACGCAAAGACCTGGCTCCTGGGGATGCTGAAGACATGCATGGCACAGAAAACCATCCCTTCTGTCTGGAGAAAGGCCAAAGTGGATGCAATCCCCAAACATGGCAAAGACACATCATCCCCAAAGAGCTACCGACCCATTTCCCACCTCTGCATCACCTACAAGCTCTATGAGAGGCTGCTACTCCAACGCCTGATGCCACTCATAGACACCAAGCTGACTAAAGACCAAGCTGGTTTCCGTCCCGGCCGCTCCTGTGCTGGACAGAGCTCAACCTCACCCAACACATTGATGTTTCATAGATCTCTCTGCTGCCTACAACACTGTCCAACACCGCACAATGGTCAGTAAACTACTGGACATGACTGGTGACCTGGACCTGTGTCAAGTCATCAAAAGCCTCCTCAACAACAGGCGCTTCTATGTCCAGTTAAATGACCAGAGGAGTAAATGGAAATCCCAAAAGAACGGCCTCCCACAAGGTAGCGTGCTCAACCCCCTCCTTTTCAATATCTACACAAACGACCAGCCACTACCCACAGAATGCCAGCGTTTCATCTACACCGACGACCTCTGCATTACCACCCAACAAGCAGACTTCCAGAAGATTGAGTCACCCATCAAAAACCCAACTATGCAGCTTCCATCCGTCGCAGGAAAGCATTGGCAGCTGGCAGGAGGCCCGGGCAGTCAAACCCTACCCTTTGGCTTGGATGACTAATCAAGGGCACTGCACTGGGCCCGGGCAGTCAAACCCTACCCTTTGGCTTGGATGACTAATCAAGGGCACTACAGGCCTGGGCAGTCAAACCCTACCCTTTGGCTTGGATGACTAATCAAAGGCACTGCACTGTTAGGGCTGAGAGCCTGGCTTGCTGCAAATGCGGGTCTGGTCTGGCTGACTGTTGGCTGTCAGGTAGGAGACCCTGGCTGTCGGCTGGGCATCCTGAGTCTGGGCTTGTAAAGATTTTCGCTGCGCTGGCTTGCTGAGCTCGCATTCTGAGCTGGCTGGCTTGCCAGGCCGGCTGGTTCTGTTGCTGCAAGGCAGGGCGGGGCAGACCGGGCCAGGCAGACAGAGAGCCAGGCCTCGAGAGAGGCCTGGCTGAGTTGACTAACCCTAACCCTTGGCTGCAATGGCTGAAGTGTGCTGGCTTGGCAGCCTGACTTTCTACACTGGCTGACTGGCGGGGCTGGCTGGCTGCGTTGGCTGACTGAGCGTGCTTGCTGGCTAGAGCCTTCCAACGGTGTCTACCTTGATCTCCGTCCTAAGAAAGAAAGACAGAAAAAGAAACGCACATAAATTCAGAACGACTTAAACCCTCTATATTTAATAAAACAATTCTGGACAGGAATCCTGTATTGCAGGGGTGCCCAAAAGGTACATTGTGATCTACCAGTAGATCACAAAGGCTGTGCAGGTAGACCACATGGCATGCCCCTGTATATAATCTATCACTTGAATTAATGTGACTTGATTGATTGACATAAAAAAGGCCTGTCAGCTCAAATGTTGCACACAAACATCAGTAGCATTACAAAGTTATTGTGACAGTAATAATTGCTATAGTGTGTGTTCAGTAACAGTGTTAAATAGATATTGTGACAGTAATCATTGCTATATAGTGTGTGTTTATTGTGACAGTAATCATTGCTATAGAGTGTGTGTTCAGTAACAGGAATATTCCTGTCTCTCCAGCTCTTTAATAAATAGTAAAGGGTTAAAAAAAATCGGGTAGGTGACAATTTCAGCCAATCAGGAGCAAGTAGCTATTTATGAGCTTAATGTTCCAGTTCTCATTTTGTCTGTTACATTACAATTCCACTTGTTTAATCTGTATCCTGACTGCGTTCCTGATGCAATGATTACGGTCACACTATAGAGCTACTTAACACTGTTACTGAACACACACTAGCAATGATTACTGTCACAATACAGAGCAATTTAATTTAGGTAACCAAATGGACCCCAATAGTAGATATTTACACTCTCAATAGTTTAATTGTCGTTAAGCATCTGCTTAATTTCCAAAAAACTAGAGAATGTAGAAGATTGCTACTTATGATCGTTTGTTTGTACAATGCTGATAATATTTATATGTATTACTGAGCAGAGTGGTTACTGCGCCGCGTTAACATGAGGCCCTGGGTTCGGTTCCCGCCAATTCCAAAGAATCTTTGTATGCTTCCCGCCAATTTCACAGAATGTTTGTCTTTTTACCAACCAAACAAACAATACTCTTTTCACATCTAGTCGATTATTTATTCAGCATTTGAGCCACGGACCACCATTTGGTGACATTTAGCCTCTCAGACCCATTTGAGCCACTGGCCACCATTGTGAGAGTCTATGAATATCATAAAATGGTGGTCGTGGCTCAAATGCTGAATAAATAATGGACCTCGACTAGATGTGAATAAATGTCGTTTGTTTGGTTGGTAAATAGGTATATTAGACTCCTGCCTCGACGGGGACGAGAAGCCGGGCCCTGATGTAAACAAAACGCCGGACTCTAACCACACGGCTATACCACCACAATGCAAAATCATAACAGTAATATAACATATAAATAACATATAAAGTAACGGTGATGGTACTAATATATCACTGTAGCCGAATGGTTAGTCTCGGCACCTTGTAAACATGAGTGCCCGGGTTCGATTCCCACTAGTTCCAAAGTATGTTTGTTGCTCCCCGCCAATTCCACAACAACAAACAACAAAACCAGCGTTAAGTATTAAAGAACATTAATTATTTACCTGCAGACGACGAGCACGATGTGGTGAGTGACGTGGCACTCTCAACAAACTGTGATCAAACCCACATGAATGCGTCTGCGCCCTATTTGAGGGGGGCGTCACTTCCTTCCGGTGTGAGGCTCCGCCCACGAGTTCTTCCCGCGAGTTTGTTTTAGTCATTTGTAGTCCTACTACGAACTGTCTACGATACGTCCGGGTCCTAGTCCTCACCAGCTCCCGTCCGCTTCTCATTGTAAATACTAGCAACGCGTGAATCTTTTTACAATGACGTTATTTTTCAGAAAGGAAGCCATTGAGGGTTAAAATGGGTCTTAATGCTTCCAACTCGAACTAGAATTATTAATGTAACTGTACAAGAAAATATATGACGTGGAAGTTTCCTCGAGTAAGACCCGGAAGTGGCTGTGGAAGTGCGGCTGACGTCATGGCTCTAATAGTCAATACAGGGCCTGATCTTCAGACTGGCAGCATCCTCAGTGGTCTGGTAGACTCCACGTCGGTCTTTCAGTCCAAACTTCACATCATCGCGATTTCAAGGCCCATCCGATACTTTTTCAACATCCACGGATTACTTGTTTTTGTGAGGGTTAGTTTGACCTGCATTAGGCTACGGACCCCCATTTAATGGCATTTCTATCTCGGGGACCCCCAATTTATATTGTAAAATCAAGGTTAATGTAACTCTGAGAAACTCTAGAAATGTGTAATAAACGGAATGACATTTCTGACCACAACGTGGGTGTCAATGGGCTGTGGCGCTGCCAACTGACTTGTGTTTACTTTTTTCCCTCTGCTGTTCTTCATGATCACCTTTTAGTTCCTTTATCACAGCGAACAATCAAATCAAGGTCTGTTAAATACTTCTGTAATGAATGACTAGCTGACTATCTCGCGATTTTGGCCTGGGTTTTGTGTTTACGCCAACTAGGCTATACATGAAGAGACCCGAGCAGCAGCAGCACTTGTAAAAGATGGACGGAGTCCTCTTTAAGCAATATGAACGTGTTTATTAACAAGAAGGTTGGTGATACAAAAGGTGGTTACGTCTCTGTCTGTCTCTTCTTCTTGTTGATTTCCGGCAGTGTGGACGCCGCGAGGCGTATTACTGCCCTCCACTGGTCTGGTGATTTATTCACCTAAATCTTGTCGCGTGTGCCAACGTGTACGTCACCAAGAGGGGGGCGGCGTCTAAAAGGCTAGGGACGGCCCCCTGGTGGGCATTAAATTCTAGCCCGCATCACTCAGAATAGAATGACGGTGGTATGTTTTTATAAATATTGAGCTCGTTCTTGGCGATAACATAGTGAACAAACACCAGGATGGATAGAAAGAACGTCGGGCCCAAATACATTACAAGGACAAGGAAAATGTTGTGAACAAACACGGCTGTGCTTAGATACTTTGTTGAACGTTATGTCTCTGCGCCCGTGCGCCGATCCAAGTCATTCTACGTCTTTTTGTAAACTCGTCAATCTGGGTTCCTTGATGCTGTCTCCATGCTGGAAAGCTGAACATCTAATTCCGTTTTCTGGCTCATTTCCTCGACGCGACCTGCTGTGGCACTTATTTACTGAGCAAGTCTGCACCATTGTGAGGTCAGTTTAGAAAAAGAACGTATACAAGCATACGGATGGTCGCTCAATGTAAACAAACCAGACAAGCCAGCAAGTATGGCGGAAGCTACCACGTGACACATATGTTGACGCCCCCTCCAGGAGATTTTGGTACACCCTATAGTCCAGTGTCATGCAGGAACTGCAGAACTGCCTCAGAGATTATTTGGTGGTTCTCATTATGGCCAAATAAAGATGAAACTGAAAAGGACTCCTCTCCTGCCTCTGCCATCCTTAGGAATAGGGATTGTCTTTCTATGCTGTACTCCTTACAGTCTGTCTGTCTCATAGAGTATATATATAAGGGTCTGTCTCTGTATATGCTATATCATATCATGCATGACCGGACATCCTGTCTGTCTGCATCGTACCTGTCCTATACTATATACTCTATGGTCCTATACCGTAGTACTGCGCAGTGCTGCGCAGGTACAATTGTGTCACAATGTTACCGTATATCTCCCCCCTTTTTTTTTCAGGGAAAACAAAACAACATCCCACAATATCCGTAGCAGAGGAAAATAGTAATAACACAACACTGTTGTAAACATTTTAGAGAAATATAACTCAAAATGAACACATGCGATCCAAGTCTAACTCTTATAGCTGTCAAAAATAAAATAAAACAATCAAAATAGCAAAATCTCAAGCACTCAACATTTGGATTTTCCTTTTTATTTTTTAGCAAGGGCAAAACAATAGTGCATCAAAACAAGTCCCTTGTGTATGTGTTTGTGTGTCAATTTTGTTTGTGTGTCAAATTTGAGACATTTATAATGGGGCTCAATGGCTTATTGGCACGTCAAAAAATCACTTTCCACCTAGAAACTCCATTCACACTGTTTATAATTCAGTTTACTGTGGGCACACATGCTGGAACTTTTTACTTTGAAATGTTTTGTAGTTTCTGAGTTATTTAATTTAAACGCCCAATGCATTCTCAATGGTAATAGCACAAACTTTGGCATGCTACTAGTCCTACATACTTACACCTAGAAACCCCATTCTAGCCTACTTAGGTTCATCTTACGGTGGACTGAAAAGGAATCTTTGAAATGTTTCAGTTTTAGAAATATAGTGCTTTCAAATTTGAGACATTTACAATGGCAAACTTTAATATATGTTCATCTTACGGTGGACATGTTTTCCTGAAAATGAATCTTTGAAATATAACTGGCCACCAAATGGTGGCAGTATTGCACTGTAATAACAGATAAGCTTTGCTATAGGCTATAGTTACTATGAACTCGAAAGGGCGCACCTGGGTGTGGTGGACGGTAGGGTCATCCCAGTCCATCATTGTTAGTAGGTGATTATCAGTCATGCTTCACCCTGTCCTGTCTTGCAATATATGTATCCGGTAAATGATTAAAATAAAATATACACAATATACAAAACATGCGGTCAATTTCCTTCATTTCATGAGTCTGAAAAGGATCTAGTGTTGGATTATCCAGTCCTCAAATTATAATGTATATTGGTTTTGATTGATTAAAAAAAAGATGCAAGTCCGCACACAGGCTCAGCTCCAGTATTTCATTTATTTTAAAATACCGACATCCACAAACAGAAACACAACGTTTCGGCCATAGTAGGCCTTCATCAGGTGATATGGCCATGTCCCTGTTTGATGGAGAGGTTTATTGTGTGGGTGTTGATTGGAGCTATGGAGATGGCTGAGTCTCTGAAAATATTGGAGGGAATATTGTCATGGCCAGTGGCCTTGTTGGGTTGCAGGGCACTCAGTTTTTTCAGTACCTCATCAGTTGTTACCATTACCAGTTTAAAATCGTCTTTGTATACTTGATCATACTACAGCGTCACACAAAAGCACCAAAAGTAGCAGATCCATAAGAACGAAATGCGACGTCTCCCCCCCCCCCCACACACACACTATTCAGAGCCTGCGTCAAACCGAATGGTGTAGGTCTCCTTTTTTCCCGACCTTTAGAAAACTCCATTTAAATCAAGCAGTATTTTTTTTAACCATTTGAGGGGTGGAGAATCCATTGCTGCTATTCCCGAGGCATGATTTTCACTCTCTACAGTCCCTTGGAGAACTCGTCATATTACTATGAGGACTGCCATGATCATTTCAATAAAAGGCAGAACTGTTACGAATATGAGCTCAGCATCTGTGTGGTTATTTATTTCTCTAACCCGTAGTCATGTTTTCAGAAAACTTTATTACAAATTTCACAAATTAACCCACAAAGGTTCAAATGCTTTTCATCTATCCACATATGCCACTAGAAAAAACTTAGGGCTAACGTTTTATCTACAAGTAAGGATACACTTTTGTAAAGAGGGACAAAATATTGACAAGTCTACATGAATTCAAGGGGCGAAAAGGCTATCTCATTTCATTTGTAAGGCAGGAGTTCTGGATTATTTTTCCAAGACAGCCCTTGAATTAAAAGAAATGGTCAAGAAACCAGTCAAAATGCCTCTTTCCCTTCTGGCATGGATAAATATACATCTTGGCCAACTGGAATCATATCAAGTGCAATGAAAACAGCCAATTAATAACGATACCCTCAACAATCTCTACTCTTGTCATGATACTAGTGTGAAACATTAACGGCCATTGTGGAAGAATGTTTGCTAAATATTCCATGATAACAACTTTACTGTTGACAGATTTGTGTTAATCTTTCAAATTGAATCGTCAAATTTACTTTTAAATGTATCATTTGCAGTTCTTTAACAAAGGCAAATAATTGCATATGGGAAATATTTGAAACATACAGTGTATTCTTTACTAATGCTAACCTTCAGTGATGACATATACAGTAGACATAGTCAAAGTCTTTTAGAAATACCCTGTTTAAGCCCCCCTGAGTGCTGGAATGTACAGACGATAAGAAAAGGCTCCAGTGTCCAAGGTTTTCAAAGCCGCTTTCCTTAATTCAGAGCACATTTAGAGTCCTTTATACAGATTTTCATACAGTACTAGGAAAGACAATCCACAAGTGTAATAGTCTCTTGATACGAATTAAGTCACATTTGTTCTTGGTCGGCTCAGTAGCATAGGTCCAACAACTGTAATTGTAGTCATCTTCGACTTCAAGTTCATACCAACCCAGAGCAAAGGGTTCCCAAAAAGAATCACAGTAAAATGGTCTTTCTTCCATTGTAAAACAAAGGGAGAAAGATAAGCTTGAATTATCTCAATTATTTTTGGACAAAGCCAAGTGCCTTTGTTTCAGTAAAGCTTAGGGGACGTTTTAAGGCGTCAAGACACGGGCAGTTCCATCGGTTTGGCTTGCTGTAATATTAAGCCTCATGCTCTGCTAACCTTTAAACAAGTTATAGCATTCTAAGCTATGTTTCATCTCATAGCTCCTTATCCTGAAAAGATCGGCCAGGACGAGATAACTGTAAACAAATTTTCTGCAATTTTTGTTTGATCTACTTTTGTATATCACTTTGTCTAGTAGAGTCCATTTGTGTTCGCTTGAACCCATTTCCCTCTAGCTTATTATGAGGACATTCACATTCCTTAACTCAGTCGTACGAGAGAGAAAAAAAGCCTTCCACTAACTTATATTCATCCAACCAATCTCATTAGATTTATGTGGATGTGCCAAAGGGATATCTCACTCCATCCCTGACACCCTCCTGTTCATTCTGTTCTTTGCAGACAAGCTTTTCTAGTTCTTGACCACTTCAGGCCGTGGCTCCATCTTCTTCAAGGACCCTGTGGATTCCGTTTCCAGGAACGCTCTGAATGGTGTGGGCAGTGTTGCTAAGGTCTCTGATGCTGCTGTGACGCGACTGACTCTCCAGCCGCTGGGTGGAGCCATGTCGTGATAGGCCGTCCAGGCGGTTGGAGCTGCAGTTTTTGGACAGTGATTGGTCGTTGAGGCGAGGCAAGCTTCCATACGGCAGCCGGTCTTCTGCAGCCCGGAAACTGCAGGCGGTGTATCTGTGAGGAAGAGGAGTACATGTTATCCTTTATTTAGCAACGGAGATGGGAGACAATAGACGCAGATCATCACAGATGTCACATGTTCAGCCATTTGTACTTTATTAGACACAGAAGTGGTACAATGCCTATCTGCACCCTCATGGCCAAATCCATGCAAACACATTGTGTTTGGGACCTGGGACCTGTCATTACTAAAAAATGCCATGCGACAGTTAAGGCTGTCCCCGAACATTCGGGGTTCGAACATTCGCTCGTTAGAGTTGGCAATCGCATCTTAATTAATGGGCTTTTTTTTTTAACTCGAAAATATATCTTGGCGAGAATGCGATATGCATAATAAATGTACTATGTTCATGTTGTGTTTACATGTTTATTCAGGGGGCACACAACCGGTGCGCCAGTGCACATACGTCGTCAAAATGTTTTCTGCACGGTAGATCAAAGGCATGCAAGGCGCATTTGCGCACCAACAGCTGAGACAGTTATGTAGAGAACCTGACAGGCATTCAAAAGGAACTCAAATGTGATGCTAACGTCCTGTAAGTAGACTTAGAAATAAAACTAGTGTTGACTAATCATTACACCTGGCTCTTATTTTGAAGAGGAAGTCAGTGCACAGGAAGTCCGTTTCAGTTGTAAACAAGCTACTATGACACTTTCACAAAGTGACGTGCTCATCTCATAGTCAAACCACGCGACCATAATTATTTACAATATGAAAACCATGCATCTGGGATTACTTATGGAACCTGCAGCAGTAGGTGAGCAATTACCTTTATCTATGTTGGACGTTTGTTTTGTTTTGGTTGAGCTGCTAACAAACGTCCTCCTGCTGCTTAACGACTAGCCTACACAAACACACTGTCTGTGAGCATCTTTATCATCTGCCCATGTGTGTGGGAAGCATAACATTGTGGCAGAGTAGAAACATCCGCCCCCCACCACCCCACCCCGCCAAGGTTCGGAGCTCAAAGGTTATTTTTTAAATTAATTCGAAACGAATGGTTTGGATGTTCGCTTGAAAATTCCTGCCGAAGTTCCAGTCCTAAAAACAGGGCTAGGGTACAGCCTTAGCGACAGTACACTATGTCCTCCAATGTAAAAAATAAATACAAATACAAATAAAATACATGTTACACTATGTCGTCCAATGTAAAAAACATTCAAAGAGATGCCATGCTATACTATGTGGTCCAATGTAAAAGCCATTAAATTGAAATGCCATGCTACACACTACAGTGCACATTGTGTCATGACATCCACCCCCATGCATTCACACTGCTCCCTACCTGCCGTCTCGGGAGCGGTGGAGGCTGCCGTGGTAGCTGCTCATCTTGGAGCGGGCGCTGCGGACCGAGCCGGCGCGGCTGGTGCTGCCGCTGGGAGGCTCGTCCAGCATGGCCAGGTGGGTGGAGGAGGCCTGGGTGGACGTCCCCTGGGTGGAGGTGCCACACGACTTCCGCATGACGGGCGCACCGGGGTCCCGCAGCAGCAGCTGGGCGAAGTCGGGCTCCTGCAGCACCTGGCGGCTCTCATTCACCATCCGGCTAGTAGGGGAGGGAGGGGCGGGAGAGGGGGAGGGGCGGACGCATGAATCGGAGGAGGAGGAGGAGGAGAAGGGGTGCGGCGGGAGGGAGGGCAGGGAGAGACGCAGGAGGGTGGGGAGAGACAGGGGGAAGGTGGCGGGGCGCGAAGCGGCGTGGAAGAACAGGAAGGAGGAGCGGGTGGAGCAGGGGGCGGGAGAGGGAGTTAATGCTCTGAATACACGGAGGGTGGAGGTGGGAGTGAGTGCAGAGAAGGGTCTGCGGTCACTAGGACTACACAGAACCTGGAGCCATGTCACCCACAACCCGAGCCCTAAACCCACACAGCCTAACAGACATGGTCCCACAACGTACGTTGACTCCACATTTTCATTTCAACACAGGAAGCAGTCACAACAGTATTTGTAAATCAGCATTTGAAACTGTCAACAAATGCCTTCTAAATCAGTAATTCTCACACTAATGGGTTAACCATTTAATCAAAAATAGTTATTCCGTTATTTTTGCTATTCGTCATATGACAAAGTATATAGAGCTTAGAGCTGAGAATACCAGACATGCGGTAAAATAAATTGCAATATCACAAGTATAACTAATAAGTCTGCTACATGTCACGTTGCAGTGTGTAATTTCTGACAAAATACAATAATAACCACGTCGTCCATGCGGGACGGATTTAATACGTACTCTTTGCGGCGGCGCTTGCCATTGAAGAAGCTGACCCATTCGAAGCAGGTCTTCTTGCTGCCGACCCAGAAGACAGAGGGGATGCCAGCGGTCAGCATCATGAGGTACTTGATCAGGAATAAGACCAGGTTTGGACGCTTGGTCCTCTCCACCTACAGAACAAACAACAGAACAGTATGATGAGACAGTGTTTCAAAATAAGTACAAAATAAAGCTATGACAAATGTAGGTCAAATGAATGAATAAGAAAATAGTCCACTATTGCATGTGGCAAACCCCAACTCCATAATTTACTTGCAACATTTTGTAAAAATGTAATTTCATCAGAAAACAATCAAGCGTCCCATGTCAAAGACATTGTGCTTTCATTCAAAGGTGCATTATTTGTTACAGACTTTCATGTTAGTTTCCAGAGTCAACAAGGGTGTGACTACCCTGTAAAATCCAGAGTTGTCATTTAACTCAGAGAGTGTACAAATGTAACAAAATGGAGACTTGAGGCTCCATTTGAGGCTTTTACTGTGGATGGGTATACATAGTAAACCCCCTGCGGGTACATTTTTACACTCTCAGCTTTAAATTAAATAAACAATTTAGATTTTGCTGCATATGCAGGGAGGAATAGATTTTGTGTGTGTGTGGGGGGGAGCCCCAAATGCACCCTACTAATGTTAAGCAATGACAGTGAAATAAAGTAAAGATTGATTCCCTCTCCATTAATGCCTTAAGGCATTGGGTTAACGTGAGAGCGGCCATTTCTGTGGAAGGGAGTAGAAGAGTAGACCATATCATGTGAGCCATGCACTTTACAGTTATTGAGTCATGCACGTACACTACAGTAAGTACATGCCTGGCGTAAGTTCACGCTTGTGGACAATAATGACATCAGTGTGTGTGTGTGTGTGTACATCAGTGCAACTGAGCAAGCTTTACGCTGGAGGCATAAACACAGAGACAGCTGACCCGGTGCCATCCCTCTATCTCTCTCTTCTCTCCAATCCCAGCGTTCCGTGCAAAGGGAGCACCTGTGCCGTGCTCCTGTACTGTCGGGTGGAAACCTTGTATGTCCAAAACCGTTCCCATTTCACTACTTTTCTGTGACACTCTTGTAAGATCTATAGAGCATTCATTTACAAAAAAATGTTTTTTTGCCCGACAGTGACGATATGCAAGCTCTGTGGCATAGTTTCCACCGTGTGCTTCTCAGCTGCTTAATGAAATGACAGACATCAGGCTCAGGTTATGGATAGGATATATAACTGTGAGTCACTCATCATCACACCCATACGTGCTCCAGAAGTGCTCTGAATTTTTATTAATCAATTTAATGGATTATAATAAAATGTTATGTTTTTATATATGGTAATGAAATGACAGTGAAGATAACAACAAGATCTACAACCTCAAAAAGTGTAGGATTTAAGAGACTCAGACTAATCAATTTAGAAGATTATAAAAAAATCTATTTGATTGATCAACAGAAGGAATTCTCTTCGCTTATCGATTATTCGACTAGTCAAAAACGTAACACAGTAGTATTACATAGTGGAGTAATCGCTAAGAAAATAATTGATATTTGCAGCACTAAATCACTGCAAAAGAAAACCCCAACATATTCTTCTCAGATCTGTCATAGCGTGCCTTCAATTCAATGAGTAATTTGACATACCCAATTTAAACATCCAGAGTAGTAGCATAGCTTTGAGCTGCTGTACTGGGTGCAACTCACCGTACATAAAGTCTGTTCCCATTACAGAGCCTGTACTGAGTCAGAAAATAGCTACATGAAACTGGAAACTCAGCCTAAGCCTTGGTTCTTTTGTCAAATCCCATCTGGTTCTAGCCAACCGCAGCTACTACAGTGCTGTATGGAGAATGTGTGTGTATGTGTGTGTGTGTGTGTGTGGGTCGGGGTAGCGAACTGTAGTCTGTAGCAGTGAGCTGTGTGGTAAAGTGAGTAAAGGACACAGCCTGCAGGAGAAGCTTTTAAGATAAATATAGAAGCCATATGTAAGCCTCTGCAGTCTCCTGATGGACCTTTGCTTTGTGTGGGCATTTGCTTTTGTATGTGTGTGTATAGTGCGAGAGTGTGTGAAGTGTGTGTGTGCGCGTGTGTGTGTGTATATTGATATATTACGGATCAGACAAATCTCTACGTACAGTAGCCAACATAGCACGTTTCATTCACCACACTGACACACCCTGACAAACGCACCCTGCTACAATGCTTTTTCAGGATCATTTTCTAACGCTCGTGTCCGTTTTGAGTTTTGACATTGCATCTTCTTTCACAATTTCCTATCCAGCTGAGCAATTATCACAGGTTGTACATTGTCCTTTCGATCGTTTTCTACTTTCTTCCCTTTTGTTTTTGGATGTGGTGTTTAATAAGCCCCTTGTTGTTTTACGTTTTTAATCTCTCCAGTGCGTTTCTGCATTATTATAAAAAATAATTCTCACTTTGTGCATTGGGTTTAATCAATTCCGCTCTATTTATTCATTAATTAATCCCTTAAATAACCAACAATCACCCTTTCCAATCTGTACACTGCAATCTTGTGGGGTCCAGGCAGGGACCCCCCACCATTAT
Organism: Electrona antarctica; assembly: GCF_951216825.1. NCBI lineage: Eukaryota > Metazoa > Chordata > Actinopteri > Myctophiformes > Myctophidae > Electrona > Electrona antarctica. The sequence goes on from NC_136798.1 coordinate 25,244,391, forward strand.
GACATGTGCAAGCAAATACAACTACAGAATATGGGGTGGCAGATTGAGAACTAAATAGTATAAAGTATATTTAAACAATGTAGCTGACATGTCTGTGTTGTATGTCAGATGTAGTGTGGTCTTATAATGTGGTTCAGCTTGACCCCAGTGCACCCATTCTATTCCAATAGAAAACACACAAAGGATTACTACTACTACTACTGAATGCCACGGCATTGCTCTTATTACGCAGAGTTTGCGTGACAGATTAACTGAATGCATGTGAATGCACGTCCCCTCCTCCCAGCGTAAGGCTCAGCTGTTTGTTTACGGCTGCATGTATGCACACACAGATGCACAGATGCCCAACATGCAAACGTGAGTAAATGTACACACAAACACGAGAATATTCACGCTAATGCAGGCGCACGGAACACACACACACACACACACACAAATGTACACACTAACACACACATCCTGTGTAAGCGATCTAATGCATTGTTGTGACATCATAAGCCATATTATCCCTGTTGGGGACACACACACACAGATGTTGTGGTGGGTCATCATATGGCCATGTTGGGGGTGGTGCAGCTAGATAAGGCACTGTCTCCTAAACCTGAACCACAGGGGGCAGTAGGAATCAACAGAGACCATTCTCATGATAATATACAAGGTCACAACAATGGCCTAGTCTCTACAACGTGTTGCAAGGCAACATGTTGTCTCAGATTGGTTGCAGAGTTTCTATTCCCCCCCCCCCCCCCCCCCCCAAACTACATTGCTGGTTTAATTACATTTTGTTACATTATATTTCACCAAATACTCCATACATCTGGCCAGCTCGTTTGTTCTTTCAGACCAGCATATTTCTTTAGCAAGTTCACGTCGTACGCCATCAATGCCTTTCCCTGAAGATGAAGTACTTCCAAGCTCACTCAACATTTGATGTTTGAACAGAAAGGCAACGTGGTGGGCTGGTCCCATGAGTGGACATGAGACCTGTCTGCGTCCCACAATGCTAATTCACTTCACATGACAGTCATTCTTTCTTACTGCACTGTGCTCGGTCTTTAATGACTCAATGGACATGGTTTGGTCTCAGTGTGTGGTATGTAGATAATCACCACGAACAGAGGCAGGATGTGGAGGCAAAAGGCCACACAGTAAAATACATTTTCATTTAACCACTTGAACCCAGGCGTCACTATTCCGGGCATGTCAGAGAGACAAACAATGTATCTGATCTACAAGCTCACAACGTGTTGTGAACTTGTAGATCGTCTCTATTTTCGGTTAAAGGACGACTTCACCACTTTTCAACCTATCTTCATATAATTGGTCCTCACTAATGTTCATGATAAAATAAAATAAATATGAGGGCTGTGGGCTTTTCAGAAACCCATCGTCCAGTGACATCATCGATGGGGAATCCAAGCTAATAGAAACGGCAGGCTTTCTATTCCTGAAAAGTTGCAATGGGATAATGGAAGCCATCGTTCTCATGATAATACAAATCTAAATATATTATTTTATAAATCTTGTTTAAAAAAAGAAAATCTGCCTAACGATGATGTCACTGGAAGACGGGTTTCTGAAATGCCCACGGCCTTCCTATGAGACACAGACAGAGTAGTTGGTTATTTTGCTATTTTATCATGAACATTAGTGAGGTTTCAAGTGATTAACTGTGGTTTAAGTGTAGTTTTAACAGAACATCCAGAACGACCTGTGTCTTTATTTATCAGCGCTGAGGGTCCACAGCCTTCATCCACGTCAAAAGACTCTTAACATGGTTATCAGTTTAGGAACTGGCTTGTGTCCTACTGGTCATACCCTTGTTTTTTACCCAGAATAAAATTACCTACGGCATGACCGTGCGTCAACAGACTCAATGGTCACATTAAAAAGCATGAAACTTGGCAACAACACAGTATTCAAAAAATAACAACATAAAGCGTGAGACTGTGAGCAACATCTGGTGATCTACCTGCACTCTCCTCTACTGCCAAAAAGCAACAAAACAGAAAACAGTTAATTGTGAGGAGCGGTCGCTGGCGGAGTGAGACGTACAAAGAGGAAAGGAAAGCCGTTTGAATTATTCACAGCTCCTTCACGTGTGAGGGAGTGAGTGTGGTACAGCCAGAGGCCAAGTGCAGCTCTCTGAATTGTTTCATCTATTTCAGACATGCAACCTGAGTTACCACTGGGTTCTTTCTCTCTCCCCCTGCTATATGTGTATGTTTACATGTTTGTATGCATGCATGCATGTGTTAGTGCATGTTTGTTTGCACTTGTGTGTGAGAGAGAAACGTGAGAGAGACATGAAGACTGGGTAAGAGAAGGAGTAATGATGTGCGTGCGTGTGTGTGTTCATGTATGTCTGTGCGTGCAAACACCTGTGTGCACACAGGTGTTTGTGAAAAGGCATCTGTTCTTGTATGTACAGTAATCTGTTCTACTCTAGGTGGGTTGGGAATAGAAACAGGAAGAGCTTAGGGGCAGATGAACATGCCAAGTTATATTTCCCTCCTTTTATTTCATGCTTGATGCCATTCTGAAGCGCTGCACGCAACCTGAATATAGAAGGTTGACCTGCGGCACCTTGCGTGTGTTAACTATCTTCTACACAGTGCCTCTGGAGAGCGTTTGAATTAAAGTGGAAAGTATATGCAATGGCCTGATGTTAGATCAGCACAATCACACCCCTCACACACCTACTATACCATATAAACATACCCCACAGGCACCTTACAATTTTACATACACATATAATTTATGTAAATAGATGCTTATATACATACACTGGATACAGCGTATACATACATACTGTAATTATGGACATACTATTTAGAAGTAGGACGCGTGCATACAACAGGTCTTCAAAAGCACATCAAAGTGTGTTATGATTAATTTACATACTTAACTATTCTTCACCTTACTACTTGTTGTTACTAGTCTTAATTATTTGTTTTGTCATTGTTGCTATTGCTGCCAGAATATAAATATTGAGGTGAGAGTATAAAAGATAGTGATATAAAATGTTGTCCATATGACCCAGTCCTACTGAGACATAATACTACTACTACTACCACCACTAATACTAATAGTACCAGTAAGATGCCTAAGGGCGAGAAGCGACCTCGCCATCAGCGGCGAGGTCGCGTGCACGCATCCGCCTGGGTGACAGCAGACTGCTGGGCGAGCACTGGCGCTTTGGCATGAGGGGTCAGATCAACATATGGAATGAATTCTGTATTGGGAGTGTCTTGAGTGTACATCGTTTGATGAGGTCAGATCAACGTTACAACGTATGGAATGTCAGAACAGGTCAACTCCATATTATGGAGATCTAAGGGTGGCAGCAGAGGCAGTGTCTTGAGTGTAGGGGGTTTGATGAGGGCCCGGGTAGGGCCGGGCCGGTTGAGAACTCTAGTTTTCCCCCGGCTGCCGGATGCGGCTGCACAAATAACTTTGGGGCAGTCTAGAGTTTAAATGGACAGGTATCAGCCAAAAGGGAGACATCGAAGAGTAAGGATGGATGGGGAAGGATCAACATATGGAATGTCAGAACTGGTCAGCTCCATATATGGAGATGTAAGGGTTTGAGGTCAGATGTAGAGTTGCTGGTCAATGGACATGATTGACATCAGGGATCTCCATTTATTTGTTTCATAGTATTTGATTCCATAGTAAATGCGACCTGTGGTCGCAACTACTAGTACTAATAATAATACCGATTTTTCTAGATACTCAAAGTCGCTTTACAAGAACAATAATAAAAACAGCTTTATTGGGAAAAACTAGGTTTTTAAAAAGGTTAAAATCTACAAAAGAAAGGTAATCAAAAGGGGATTGGGACATAATAACAAATGTGTTTGCGTAGAGATGCATTCACCTGGAAGGGACAGGGGATGTGGTATTCAGGGGACAGGGGATGTGGACAGGGGATGTGGTATAGAGATGCATTCACCTGGAAGGGACAGGGGATGTGGTATTCACAGGGACAGGGGATGTGGTATTACCTGGAAGGGACAGGGGATGTGGTATTTACCTGGAAGGGACAGGGGATGTGGTATTTACCTGGAAGGGACAGGGGATGTGGTATTTACCTGGAAGGGACAGGGGATGTGGTATTACCTGGAAGGGACAGGGGATGTGGTATTCACCTGGAAGGGACAGGGGATGTGGTATTACCTGGAAGGGACAGGGGATGTGGTATTCACAGGGACAGGGGATGTGGTATTCACAGGGACAGGGGATGTGGTATTACCTGGAAGGGACAGGGGATGTGGTATTACCTGGAAGGGACAGGGGATGTGGTATTCCCGGCACTTCTCCTGCACCCACGTGGTCTCCCAGACGCTGCGGTGGGCGTTCTCGTACAGGAGGCAGGCCAGCACGCTGAGCAGGGGCACCAGGTAGAGCACCGAGAAGACGCCGATGCGGATCATGAACTTGACCAGCTTGTCCTGGTTCTCCTTCTCCAGCGGGATCTCCATGCGCACGCGGTTCAGAGCCAAGATCCCCGCCAGCAACAGGCCCACGCCCACCTGAGAGGGGGGAGGGGGGAGAGGGACCGGATTACAGCGGATGAGTAGTGTAGATTTTAGTTTTAGTCATAGTCTTCTAAATTCCATTTAGTTTCGGTCATATTTTAGTCATCAGAAAGGTTTTGCTTTTAGTCTAGTTTCAGTCGACTAAATATCGTAAGATTTTAGTCGACTAAAGCTACAGTTGATTTTGTTGACAAAACTTTGGCGGGCCGTGATGGCGTTGAAATGATTTATGCTCAGCTGCGTGCCGAAAATAGCGTATCTACAAGCTCAGCACACACGTTGTGAGCTTGTAGATCTGTTATTTTCGGAGAGTGACACACCTACATACAACCAAGCATAAAATGTGTTTTCTTTTAGTTCTACTAAAGGAGAAAAAGAGGTTGTGCATCGGCAATGGTTTTCAGTGGAGTGCTAAAAACAAATCCAGTATACCGCGTTTGGGCTATGAGCCTTCATCAGTGAGTCTCTGATTCTACTAAAAGTGTTTGAACAGACTGTGAAGACTATTCACAAGATTATTATTACTGGATCTCTTCTCCACTAGTCCATTTTAGTCTAGTTTTTATTTGTTGACGAAATTGTCATTATATTTAGTCATAGTTTTAGTCATCATAGCCTAGTTATTATTTAGTTATTGTTTAGTTTTAGTCACCGAAATCAACACTGTTGCAGAGATGACTAGTGAGAAATGTTTTAGATTATACAATTAATCTGCGATTGATTGAGACCATAAAATGCAGGTTAAAAAAGAGGGAAATAAAGTACAATATAACGGTAAATGCTCCTCAGAAGGCATCTGAAGTGAACCCTAACGGGGACATCTACAAACGGTTTAGTGCATTTACCCTGCAGTCCAAAACATTACTTTATTAAATGGAACAAAGACAAGCATTCACATTCTGGAAAAGTTGTAAATAGCACATTTGATTTGATTTGACTTTACTATGCCTTGGGGAAATTTGTCCTTTCCATTTAATTTGATTTGATTTGATTTTATCAGACGTCATACAGCCAGGAGAAATACATGTTACATCACAGAAGCGTCAAGGATACAAACACAAGAAAGTTGGGCGACTTATTTCCATTGCGATCCTTGGTCTGAGACAAACAGCATTGCAACAAACTACATACAGCCAGACAGTAGGCGGAAGCAGACACCATGCCACCAGCCACCTTTTTGCTGTGAGCCAATGTTGTGTGTGTGCATACTATATATATTAAAAAAATTGATGCCTCATTGGCCACTGCAGTTCATTAGAGTGCTGTGTCTTCAACGAAGGTGGAAGTCAAGCGGAAATGCGGAAGGCCATTGACCATTTGCAGACCGCGGCCATCTTGCCATCAATCAGAGTTTGGAAGCGTTTTCACTTTCAGTAAAGCAATGTCCTGAGTATGTGTGTGTGTGTGTGTGTGTGTGTGTGTGTGTGCGTGTGCGTGCATGTACTGTATGATGTGAATGTTATTGTTTTCCATCTTCTTGCCTGTACATTCATATACTCTTATTTTATTTTATTCCCTCTGTAGATTTTGCAAAGCCATCTAGTGGTCATACTCTGCAGGTGCAGTGAGTACATTGGAATCTTGTTGTCAGATTATATTATAGCTCTATGGTGTTGCGAGCCATGCCCTAAGGAAGGCCGTTTGTGCTGCTATGGGGTTGTACAGTTCTGATTTAACATGGAACAACATATTTTCAGATGGGGGTCGGCGGCCAATTACATATCATTTTTGTGATCCTTGACATGAAATAGTTTGAGAACCACTGATAAAGAAACATAGGTTTTTCAGAAAACCGTCTCAATGAGTTAACCATGCCTCTTACCAGCACGTCCAGGCCGAGTGGCAGCAGCAGGAACCAGCGCAGCGCCGTCGCGTCGTAGAGCCCCACAAAGCACACACCACTCACACCGTCGCCCTCGATCTTGTTGAGGGCCAGCAGTGCGATGGTGAGGGCCCCCGGGACCCCCCAGGCACACGCGTGGAACAGCAGGGCCTTCTTCTCGATGGCCTCGCTGCCCCACTTGGGCACGGCGGCCAGGAACCAGGTGATGGTGAGGATGACCCACCACACGCTGCCCGCCATGGTGAAGAAGTAGAGGACCATGAAGAGGAGGGTACACACCTGTTGGGTTGGATGAGATGGAAGAGTAGTAGAGGTTAAGTAATAGAAAAGCAGGCCCCTCAGTTATAAAATGGTAAATGGTAAATGGTGCATTTATATAGCGCCTTTATCCAAGACGCTTTACAGAGATTGTGCATTACACATTCACCCATTCACACACATTCATACACCAATGGCAGCAGAAACCATGCCAAAGTATGTTTAACCAGTTAGTTGACAGGGGCCCTCTCCAGGGGTCTGTACTTGCCCCCCTCCTTTTTTCCACTCTACACCAAATAGGAGACGTACAAGCTCACAATGCATTTCGTTTCGACACAATGACAGATTGCAGATCATCTATTTTTGCAAAGTGTCCACCTATTTTCACAGAATGTTCGCCAATTATGGCATGCCCAAAATAGGGATGCTAGAGATCAACTGGTTAAAGAAGGCACCATTACTTGTCTTTGAGCAATTGTATATTGGCTATTGGTATAGACAGGGAAAAGGCGAAGAAGTAGTTGTAACTCAAGTCTGTTCTACTAAGAAATAAGAAAAGATTGTGTTTAGTAAATTTTGGGGCGTCAAAACAGTAGCAAAACAAAAAAGTAAATGCTCTGAATTACAGAACAAACAATTAACCATGCAGCCAAAGCGGTCTCTTTACCTTGTTGTGGGAGCCCTGCGTCACAGTGGAGGCTCTGAAGCGGCCTGGGCTCGCGGCGTTGCAGGAAACCTTGTCCTCCAACAGAAAGCCCAGGAAGAACACCAGGGACACCATCATGTAACACACGGCGTAGAATATAATCGGCCGCTCGGGGTATCGGAACCGCGACACGTCGATGAGGAAGGTGAGGAAGGTGAAGAGGGTGGCGGAGAGGCACACGATGGACACCACGCCGATGAAGTAGCGAGCGAGCATCAGCTCCTCGTGCTTGAAGTACATGTTGGGGCAAGGCGGGGAGCAGTCGTGGACCCCCATGAAGCTGTAGCCCAGGTCGGGGTCGATTTTGAGCTCGCGAGGGCACCAGAAGCCGTAGTCCCGCTGGACGGAAACGGGAGATTCTGTGGTCTCGGCGATGGAGAGAAGGTCTACTGCGCGGGGGTAGGTCTCGTCGCAGTCTGGGAACCTGGAAGGCGGGAGATATTTCAAGATTGATCATCATGGATTCCTATTTTAAACCCTATATGATGGCTTAGTTGAACTGGGTCCCCCAAGACTCCATATTGGTCCGCACCTTTAAGACTCCATATTGGTCCACACCTTTATTCCCTCAACACCAATCTTGGGCGCGCCTAACCCTTTCTCTCTAAACTTCTTTGCCATGTTTTATACTATTTAAAAAAAAAATTGAATGTTTTTTTTGTGTGGCTTTCGCCTTTTTTTATGGAGGGACAGTAGGCTGACAGGAAATGGGGAGAGAGATGGGGGGGTGACATGCAGTAAAGGCCGTCGGGATCGGGAGTCGAACCCGCGGCACACTGCCAGACTGGATTACCGGCCCAGGCTTTACTTCTACTATCTTGAAAAACATTTTAAAATAGTTCAACTAGCCGATCTACACCGAGACGTTGTGAGCTTGTAGATAGTTTATGGATGAGGGGTAAGGGCAAGAAAACAGCTATATATTCTACAAGCTCTATTTTTGCTGAATATTTGACCCAGAATAGGGACACTTGGGTTCAAGTGGTTAATTGGCTGGTGGATGGCGACAAGAAACAATTTGAACCAAGAGGCCTGTCATTGCCATTACTGTAAGGGGCCAAAAACAAAATCAATCAAAATTTTACAACATGCTCTTTGTGCTACTGGAACTGCTGTCCAGCTGCATAAAATGTCTTAAAGTTATCAGCACGAAGTCAACCTTCGGCCACAGACGCAGTGTAAACCAGATTATATAACAAGATTAGCTAGATTAAAATGATCTTCTTCGCCTCTCCATCATCCATCCAAATGAGTTGTGTGATGTCCATCACCTCAAAGCCAAGTGATACCAAATCCAAATGTCAGCCGTTAAAATTGTTTAAAAACATTTATACTACAAAGGGATGGTATACGTCTACAGTTGATACCGCAGTAGCTAAACCATGAGTGTACACAAATACAGACCTATGGCAGTCCATCTCATCAGGCCAGGTGACTCCAAACATGTCCATGAGTTTGTAGCAGTCGCTCTTGGCTTGCAGGCAGAGGCGACGGCAGGGTAGGGTCATGCGGCCATACTCTGTGCACACGGGGGCGTACAGTGCGCACAGGAACCCCCTGAGCTCTGGAGAACACTGCAGGTTTACCATTGGATGGAACGGCTGCAGGGGAGAGAGACAGAGAGGGAAGAGACAGGGAAAGAGTAAGGGCTGTGCTTTATTGATGGGTTTGTGTGTTCTGGCACATCAGTCTGGGAACCCAGAAAAAGAAAACTAATAAATCGAGGGGCGCTGCGGTAGCCAAGTGGTTAGAGCGCATATCATATGCGCACATTCCCAGATCAGAGATTCCCGGGTTAGATTCCCGGCTGTCTGTCACTCCCCTGCTCTCTCTGCATTTCCTGTCTCTCGCCACTAACTATGTGAAACATAAGTGCCCCCAAATATAATATATTTTTCCAGTGATGGGGTGGGGATAATATTAACAGTACTCTTATTAACGACTTAGCCACGTCAACTTAATACATCAATACTGTTGTAGCAATGTTTTACTTTACCTAAGCACAAACTGGCGGGGTGCATACTTAGTTTAGACTAGTCATTGGTTAGACATGGGTTAAGGTTAGGTTTAGGTGTGCTGCCCCGTGGGAGGTTAGGTTTAGGGTGAGGGTTTGAGATAGGTTGTAGTTGTAGGACTAATGACTGGTCTAACCAATGACTAGTCTAAACCAAAAACTGTCTAAACTAAGTACTGCACCTGGCCTCAAACTGGCTGCACTCAGCAGACAGTTCATATTCAATTCAGTAGCAGCAGGTTAAAGGAGGGATTCTCTAGAATAGAAAATGCTGCACTCTTTCTTTTGTTTGCATCATCTTGCATTTTCAACATGGAACGTGTACACTCGCCCTACATCTCTAGAGGACCTACAGTAGCAGCACATATTGCATTAGTTTGTTCAATTTAGTCATGTGTGCCAACACTTTTGAATGGGCAATGTGCCATGTTGACTAAACAAAGTGGGCACTCACGTTTTATTACATCATCCTATTTTATAAATGATTACATAAAAACTTGCACACAGGAGTTGTAGAACGGAGGGCAAGGACAAAATAGATAAATATACAGAGTGACAGAGAGAGAGAGAAATGAGCTTGTGTGGCTCATCCATGTCATTCACCTCTAAGGAGTCTTTGAAGGGGAAAACGATTTGAGAAGGCGATTCATTACACTCAGCTTAGCGAATTTGTGTATTTTATGAACTTGGAACCAGTTCAAACACAACTGGCTGGCAGAACCCAAGCCTTTTCCCCCACTCCCTTCTCCTCTCCTCCACACTCTCTCCCCTCCTCTCTTCTCCTTGTTTCCATTTCCTTCTCTAGTACAATACAGAGATAGAGGAGGTGTAGAACACGCCAAGTAACCCCCACCGCACCCCAACACCACGCACGCACACACACACACACACACAATGTGGGCGGGGTTTCCAGTCAGAGGGTCTTTGTGTCAGAGGGAGGACCACGCTGTGTGACTGACTGGTTTGACACACGGATGTAGCGACACACACACACACACACACACACACACACACACACACACACACACACACACACACACACACACACACACACACACACACACACACACACACACACACACACACACACACACACACACACACACACACACACAGCTTTTATAGACATGTACTGGTGAATATTATTTACTCGCATACACATCCAAGTATGAATGGACACAGGCTTCCTGAGCGTAGGGGGGGCATGTCTTTAAATATGTAAATCCCCAAAGGATGGGGATGTGTGTGTGTGTGTGTGTGTGTGTGTGTGTGTGTGTGTGTGTGTGTGTGTGTGTGTGTGTGTGTGTGTGTGTGTGTGTGTGTGTGTGTGTGTGTGTGTGTGTGTGTGTGTGACTGTGACTGTGTGTGTGTGTGTGTGTGTGTGTGTGTGCGTGTGATGAGCCAGAGAGAGGGAAATGTCTTGTATGTAGTATTCCCCCACATACAAGCATGCATCTGCCTGCACTGCATGGCTGTGTGTGTTTGTGTGTGTAAAATGAAAGCCACACCCAGGCAGGGCCGATTTCCAAGTAGACACACGTCCTTCTCCTGCTGGGGACAGAGGTCTTTATGACAGAGGCAGTGTGGGGGAGGGGTGGAGGTGGTTGTTTGAGTGGGGGCTGGGGGGTACGACTACTGAAGGGGACTGCACTCACTGCTGTGTTAAAATACAAATAAACAAATGTGTCCACTCCACCATCTGTTAAGCAGAGATGTATGAGAGCATGATTGGATTTGCAGCAGCTTTTCTCTAAATAAATAAAAAATATAATAAAGCTCATGATCCACAGATCCAGATAGTATCTTTACTTTGTTGGCTAAAATAAAACAAAATAAAATAAAAACACAGAGAATGTGACAATGTAATGACATTGGATACTGCTCTAAAATAACATTTATATTTAGTAAGTAGTCAAACCAATAAAATTGCAATGTAATGCAACTATGACAATGACGTCATATAATGAAGGATTTCACATCAGTCTCTCTGCTTTATGTTCGGCAGCATAATTGGAGCTGAATCTAGATAAAAGCCTCACAATGTTTGCCCTTGCTAATGCCTGATTTATACTTGGTTGCACGTATAAATCAGCTTTAAGCCAAGGACATTAATGACAGCATTACATGACACCTCGGCACTAGTCTTTACAGTGTGTTTGAGCCCAGCATGCCACCCACATGTCAGCTCTGTATGCAAAAGGGATTATAATGGCTGTTAGGCTTGGCCCCGCCAAGCACAAAACACGCACAAAATGCAGCCTTTGTTACACAGCTCACACGTTACTGACAAGCAGGATTTTCCAAAAGTCTTGGGATAGAGACGCATTGGAGAAAAGCATCAAGGTATTTAAGCGAGATAATTCACCTCGCGTATGAGGGATCAGTCGTTTTCCTTGAGCGATGACAGGGAATGTGATGAATGGGATCTATGTTCAGAGTCTACAAATGGAGGGCTATCTAAATGCACACTATTCATGTATAGTCTCTTGCACAAGGGAGGCCATTGATTTAACCACTTAAGATCTATATACTTTGACAGGGGTGCCCAGCCCACTCCCTTTTTCCTTCTACCAGAACCAACACCAAACCTATTAGGCGAAAATAGTAGATCTATTCTACAAGATCACAAGGCATCGCAAACGCAAAACGTTGTGAGCTTATAGATCAGATATTTCTCCCAATGTTCACCTATTATGACATGCTCAGAATAGGGATGCTAGGGTTCAAGTGGTTAAAGAGGCCGAAACGCAATCTGACCTGTATAGGAAATAACTGCATCTACAGTGACTGGCGCGGCTAGTTGTACTAGAACACACCGAACAGTGCACTGTTTTGCATCTGCATGAGAGAAAATAACTCTCCATACAGGAGGTGGCGTGGCACAGAGGATACAAATACAGCCGATCTACAAGTATACAACGCGTGTTGTGTGCTAGTAGATCAGCTATTCTTTTTGCTATTCTTGAAATGACAAGCCAAAGATAGGGATACCAGGTTGAAAGTGGTTAACAGGCTATGTGGTTACATTTTAAATTGTGAAAGATTAACCTTACTGACCAACTTCTAGGCGCCTTTGCCCCTTGTTGCCAGGCTGCAGTCCTGTGACATCCATTACCTCCTCAGTGGTGTGTTGTCAGGGTGAGCTAACCACTCGGACATGATCTAATGCAGCTCAAGTAAGTCTACATCTGCGCCTTCCCACTGCATATGCCCTGAAGGCCACAGGACGCAATGTACCGTACTATACACAGTATACTGTACTGCGCTGTGCCCAGATAATGTACAGATACAAGTTATTGTGTGTGTGTGTGTGTGTATGTGTATGTGTGCACAACAAACGCCGGCATCGCCGGATAGTGAAAGAGAAGAAGGAAAATCCCTCAGCATCCATTTTCCCTCTATCCCCCCTTGCATTCATCTTGCTGTACACCATCTCTGCCTTTTTCTTTCTTTCCATTTTCTTCTTATCACACCTCAGCTCATTCTTCCGAGCTCTCTGGTCCCTCCATCCCTCCCTCTACCGCACCCTCCATCCTCCCTTCGACCTCTCCTGTCATCTCATCCTTCCCTCCATTCACCAGTCGTACTACGATCCAGATTCCAGGCATCGGTCATAACCAGCACATTATTCTGTGTGTGGTGCATCTCTGGTGTGAAATAGAGCCTGACCGATATATCAGCCACTGTATATCGGCCGACTGCGATATATATGCAGTCGACAGGCTCCAATTTCTAAATCTGGCTTCGCTATTTTTGACATGTCATGTCACGATTCAAAATCTGCTTTTCTTTTAATTCACTTATCTACTCGTATTTTATATCTACTCGTTTGCGGTTAAATTGAAGTCAAATGTTCTTTTCATATAATCAGATAAAACACCATCGGTCGGACACTGTTAAATGGAACATATGGTCTAGTGATGTCTTCACCCACCCAGCAATACTAACATGGCGAGACCGACATCTTAAGGCCATATATATATGTATGTATACATACATACACACACACACACACACACCCTAGTGCTATTAACCCCTATATCCACACAGCAAACAGCTGGTGAGCCTCCAGTTGGTCGGTCGGTGGCTGGATGGATGCTGTTGCCCCAGAGCCGCTTGCCCATGTACGGAGAATCAAGCGTGTAATACAGAATTCTGTGGAGTGCTGTAGGCCTAGGGGAGGCTATGCTAATGCAATTTCCCTTTGCAGCGGTCTGCCAACGTCGTTACATATTCATAGGAGTTAGTTATGGGATTTTCTGATCTTCGTATGGAATATAATATGCCACAGAGGAAACACAGCCTGGCTCACACGCAGTCAGACATATAAATGAACAGACATAAAGCCATAGCATGTGCGTGCGTACGCATGTCTGTGTACTGTACATGCACGCGCGTCTCCTCCGTAATGCTAACGTAATTAGAGTTTGATGAGAACCAGCTTTGCAGAGTGTCGTCGACACCGGTCGCTGCAGTCCGGTCGGTGATGGATGAATCATCCACAATGAAGGCCATCACAACCAACTGGTCTCCAGTGATCTACTCTTCTATAAATGCATCTGAGTCACCTCGCTTCTCTTCGTCTATCCCCTCCCTCCCTCCATCCATCCCTTGCTTTATTCCCCCTCCCCTCTCGGTTCTCCAATTCTCTGCATTCTACACCTCTGCACCATGGCGACGGGTGATGCATCAGCAGGGAGGAGAGATGGTGGGGGGGGGAGGGAGCAAGGGTTCGAGGAGGTCAGTATGCGGGGCGTAGGGGGACCACCTCCCGGCAGCCAAGAAAGCCCCTGCCTCCCTTTGTTAGCAGTACAATCAGGAGTGTTTCCTGGGCAACCGGTATGCCTCACGTAGGGGGGAGGGCAAGGACAAAAGAGAGAGAGAGAGAGAAATAGAGAGAGAGAGACAGAGAGAAAGATAGAAGAGAGAGGGAGGGATGGGCCTTAGCGACTCATCCGTGTCATTCACCGCTAAGGAGTGTTTGAAAGCCAAGCGCACTGATTGTGTGTAACAAACACACACACACACACACACACACACACACACACACACACACACACACACACACACACACACACACACACACACACACACACACACACACACACACACACACACACACACACACACACACACACACACACACACACACAGCATAGTTGTTGTGCAGCAAAAGGACTCACTGTCTTCATTGACTTGGAGGCCAATAAACATGGTGTTGGACATTAAATAAAACAAGAGGTCGCTTTATGCCACAGGTCACGCTGAGCAGGATTTATCAGACCACAATGTGTGTGTGTGTGTGTGTGTGTGTGTGTGTGTGTGTGTGTGTGTGTGTTTATATGTGTGTGTTTATGAGACTAGTCTACCGCCTACTTGCTAGCTCTTAAACTGACCAGTGGATTTTGCTCACTGCACTGAGCATGTCTGACAGACTGACAGCCAACAGGGAGCAAAGTCAGCATTTTAAACATGCGCACGCACCCACACACGCACCACACACACCTTGCCTCTTTAGAAATCCATTCACACCACATGGGTGGGGTAACTAGGTTATCCTATACAACAGCTGTGAAACAGAACACGGTTTATCTGCAGTCGCTGTAAACCTGAGACAAGCAGCTAATAACATGACCCCAAACGACAAGGAAACGGGTGTAAATGGGGGCTGTTTAGAGACCATGGACTAAACCTTTGTCCTGTGTACATCCTCTGCTCTGTCTGCGACATGATGAACATGAACCACTTAAGCCCTAATATACACACAAAAATAAACAATTTGTAAGCTTGTAGATCTGCCACTTTCACAATGATTGAAAATATCAGAAAACTGTGAACCGATGGCCGAGAGGTACCACATGGGATCAAATACCAGCGAGGCCCCGCATTGATTCCTGGCCGGATCATTTACTGCCTGTCATTCCTCTACTCCAGGTGGTCCCCTAAGGTGGTCCCCAGCTAAATGATGGAGATTTGGTATCCAAATGGACACACATAGATCTTTATCTCTTGAGTGTAAAATGAAACCAAATGGACCCGTTTTACGCTCTCAAGAGATAAATCATTGTTAACATCTGCAGTACTTAATTTACAAGAAGTCTACACAATTATAGAATGTATAATAATTGTTATTTTGATCAACGTTTGGCTGTTGTCTCTCCTATGGTACCAACACTTCAACCACCATCATATTAACATATTCTAAGTCAGAGACTAAATGTCATCAAATGGTGGCCCGTGGCTCAAATGCCGAATAAATAAATGGGCCTTGATATGGAAAGGGTTAAAAACCACTGCTAACTCTGTCTCAGTGTTAACTGCCTCTATCAAATAAAAACATTTGGAAACCTTTCACCTATAAAACAGCGAAGGCAGGTCTAAAGTGGTTAAGTAAATGATCACAGTGCATGGCGGTTTGGGGTGTTCATTATTCAGTGTGGTGCCCTGGCTGTAGGGCTACAGGCCATATGCCAGGTGCTATGTGCACACTGAGCTGACAACAAAGGCAATCCACTCGCTGGAGAATTACCACTGTAAACAACTCATTGCACCGTGGTGTGTTTGCCAAATCTATAGTCATAATGTGAGCGGAGGTGGGCGCCCGCTGGCCAAGTGGTCCAGGCGCATGCCACATATAGGCTTTGGCCTTCGAGTCCCGTTCATGACGACCTTTTCTGCATGTCTCTCCCCTTCTCTCTCTCCCTCTTTCCTGTCTCTCTTCACTTGATACTATCAATAAAAGGCAGAAAAGCAAAACAATAATCATCTTAAAATAAAAATAATAATAATAATAATGTGAGCGGAGGTTTACTAATGTACAGTACATATAGATAAACAAAGTGTACTTTACTTGATGTACCTTACATTGCCGTGCATTCTATTCCCACCGCACATTCCCTATTGATGATTGAAGAGGTTTTTAAAGAGGGTTAGAATGAATGATGTGCAGATCAATACTCAGTATCAATATATCGATATTCACAAGCTACTCATTTGGTATCGATTTTCATTATAGAAAAACTCTGGCTGCCTCATGACGTCACATGCGTTTGTTTAATTGCTATAAACAAACTTTAAAAGTCCATAGACTTGGCTGCCATATGAGGTCATTTCAAAAGCCAGACGTTTGGTTTTCTGCACGACAGTGGTGAATCATTTTGTGCAGAACAACCTCTAGGAGGCTATACGTCATCACCTAGTCACAATCCCCACTGCGACCTGATTACAAGCACAGAAGCACAGTTATGGCTGACAACTATTTTACTGTGGTGATCATAAATGAAATGACGCCTACATACTGATTCACAGCTAATGCTAGCTGGCTCACACATACCACAAAGAACAGTCAAATCCACAGTGTTACAGTAATTTAACCACATTAACCCTCTGGTTCCTATTTTGAGCATGATGTCATTATAGGAAAATCTAGATGCAGCACATTGTGAGCTTGTAGATCGCTAAAACTATAAATAGCCCAACTATAAAATAGAGCTTCAGTGTTTCACTTTCAGTGTTAAAATGAATGCTCCAGATTTAGGACCTCTTACCATCTTCCTTCCATGCCGCACGCACGCACGCACGCACGCACGCACGCACGCACGCACGCACGCACGCACGCACGCATGCACGCACACACACACACACACACACACACACACACACACACACACGCGTTACTACCCGTTTACTATGTACTGCCATGACAACTGAATTTCCCTCATGGCATCAATAAAGGTCTATCCCTCTATAATCCTTAGTTTTAATTGAACTGTGATTTGGTTTCATTTGTACACCCTCGGTTAAATTAACACAGGATATTAACTGTGCATCCTGGTAAGAAACATGGGGCTTTTACAGTCTATTCTCCTGTCACCCCACAGCACTTCAGTCAATTCAAGACCAACACCTATACAAGGGAGGTTCTATCCTCCTATTTTCCTTCTCCCCATGTGCCACTCAAAACAGCACGTATTACTAAAGGAGAATAAATAGGGGGTGGGGTGAGGTTGATGCTCCATTTCCCTGTCCCCGTGTATCACTCAAATCCGTAAACAGAAATAGCAGATTCCCATCCCCACTGTCCCTGGGGCGGCGAGGCCACTGTCCCACTTCAGCTAGGAGGTCATTCAACGGTCAGAGATGAGAGACAAGGCATGGCTTTACACAGAACAGAAAATCCTGCTTTTTGTAAATAAATCTTTCTGTGTGGCTCCACCATGTTCAGACAGCCATGAGAAGAGGAGATCTGTGCAACAAAAGAGTTTAAGAGGCAAAAAGAAAATCCTGCCAGTGTTTAAATCAAGCCTATTAGTGAATTTCCATGCATGCACATTGTGTTGCCAGCAGTCATAAATGTATCGTGCCAAAGCACTAGATGAAACAAATAATCATTTGAATGGTACCATTCAGACAATCAGTACACTTGCAATTTCCCTCGAAGATACTCTAGTAGTGTTTAAATGGACAAATTATCCCAGGCTCGTCAAAAGTGTTCTTGAAAACCAATAGACCTGGAAAAAAAAGAACACATTCAACAGAGAGACACCACTTCAGGGGGTTTTGACAGAAACTGTGCAAGAATGGCAGCCGTTGGTTCTCGTCCAAGTCCTGGTCTCTCCATGGTGCGAGGCATTCATCATCATTATCATGGCTATTCAGCAGACTTAATTCCCTTTAAAATCGGCTGTCAATTCTCATTTGGCTGCATTCTCCCTCTCAAGGGCTTTGAATTCTCTCATGGACTTAGTCTAGAGAGAGAGCTGTTGGTGACACAACGCCGGGAGAGAGAGACAGAGAGAGGCGTAGTGTCTGTGATTTGGAATCTATTTGGTTTTTTTCTTTTCTTTTTTCTGGTTTCCTAACCCAATGAGCGCTTCTCAGCATTAAAAGAGTCTTAATTGTGTGTCCATGACCAATCAAAGTGAACAGCGTCTAAAACCAGAGGCGCCTCTCTATGTTTAGCGTGTCCACAATTTCTAATCAGGCATAAAAAGCTAACCTGGTCCGAAAACACAGGATTGGGTTATTACATGTCTCAGGGACGTAGGGCCAACAATGTGAACAAGTCGAAAAGCTACACTAGCACTCCCCTAGAGGCTGTACTGTTCCTCACACCCAACGAGACAAAAGTGATTTGAACCAACTGACAAAAAAGCAGAATTTGCTATTATTTGGAACCAATAGATTATTTATTACCCTTAGATTATGAGATATATTGTGTGCAAAGGTGACGTTTTAGTCTGACGGTGGCACTAGAGGCAAGGTCATGATGAGGTCACTAGGGTTCATCCTAAATGGAGAATGACCAACCAACTGACAACCGCCATTGCAATCCTTATTCCCAATCCTTACAGTGCGTTTTAACAATTGGACTATGGTGATACCATTTATAGTTTGGTGAATTGTATTGGATTGCAAATTATTACAGTAGCTTACACAGCCATGGTATAACCCTGGTTTGTTTCTTGGAGGTGTATCATGGATGTATTATTAGCTATTGTGTAATTTGACATGTACGATGTAGCAATGAAGGGTAATTTTATTTCTGCCTCTTGGCCAGTTCCCACTTGTAAAAGAGACTCAGTCTCAATGTGTTTTTACTGGTTAAATAACAATTAAATAAAACAGCGGGTGACAGCCGACAGCCTGCCATATTTATATTTTCCAGAGTCGCCGCTGTTTGCCTGCTGTTAAAACGTAGGGTTACAGCTTGAAATTTAGTCTAAAACTTTATTCACCAATGTCCCGATACCACTTCACTGGATATAATAATAATAAAATAAAACAATAAAACTACTGTCACCGTGACAGTGTCGCAGTGTACCGTCAAGGACCTGTTCACCACCGCAGAGTCTAGACTCTAGTCTAGAGATTACAATGCACCGCAGTGCATTCGGGTAAGCAGATCGCCTGCCCTATTATGAACACAATTCATCCCCGTGTTCAGGGGAAGAAAGCCGGGTGGGGAAGGTGATCTTTGTCGCTGCACAATACTCTAGGCTAGGGCGACACCTATCAGTGGGTTGTTGTTGAGTTGAACGGGAGGAGTGGGATGGATATGCTACGTCCTCTCGGTGGGGGCTCCTCACTGGCAGGTGAGCCAGTAGGATAAACAGCAGTAGCAGTAGTATAAGTATGCAGAGGATTAATTGGCATAATGACAATCTTATTAATTGGGAGGTAAAGGGGTAAAAGAATCACACCCATGTGAAGTAAGTGGTGCAACTCCGTGTGGGGGTCCCCTGGGGGGGGGGGTCCAAACACACAGGAACACACCCAGGGTGACGGCCCGATTCCGGCGAGCCGCCCCGTGTCCGAAACGGTTGAGAAATGACAGAGTTACAACCATGCTGTTTTCGTGCTCAGACATACATACCCAGGCAGCTACCCACACACATAGTCACTTAAGGAAGTGGTTTGCACCACTTAAAAATAATCGGCTACTCCAAAAAAAACCTTCTCTCTGCCATTCAAATGATTTCTTTTAACATTTTCGACGCGTCGCATTGCTAGGTTGGCTATTTAAAAAACAACTTTTAATTTTGCATGGAATCTTTGCATGGAACACTCTTATTTGTACAGTGCACTCTGAATAAAAGGCTGCTCGCCTCTGCTCCGCTCTGCCAGGCTCAGTGAGTACAGATGCGTGCTATGGTGTAATGTGATGCGATGCATGTTCACAGGGGTTACATAACCCCTGGATTTTAATGGCACAAAACTCCTCCTCCCTCCATCACTCCATCTCTCCCTGTGTAGCTGGAGTACAGTTGAGCACAGAGCCAGGCACAGATGGTCGGGCAGACATACACCATACACCACAGAGAGGTCAGAGGGGAGAGCTGGGAGAGGAAGGCAGCATACAATATGGATGAATAGACTAAAAGGATGGATGGGTGAATGGAAATTAATACGAGGACATAACGGATGGATAAATCAGTTCGGATGAATAGTTTAGACAAATAAGATGAGGAAAACATGGACGGATGGGTAAACAAATAAATATTTGGAAGTACGGATGAATAGTCACAAACAGAGGCAGGTGGAAACAAAAGCCTGAGTTATACTTTGCTCGCAGGTGTCATGCATTGAAAATAGCCGATCTACAAGCTCACCACGTGCAGCAACGTGATGCCCTGTGCGTAGATTGAGCTTGTACATCTGTTATTTTCAGTGCACAACCAAGTATAAATCTGAATAGACAAAGAGTGTGAAAGACCTACAGAGTCAGACAGAAAGGGAGATGGACAGAGAAACAGAGAAAAAGACAAGACGTGGAAATGTGTATCATGTCGACCAGTAACTGCTGGTCCATGGGATCTGCATACATAAAAGATCTGGGATTAATCTAACGAGGTGATGCATCTGCTCCGTGATTGAGTTCAAATGCCTACATCGACGTTTCAAAGAGGATAACACTAAACTACAACAATCAAATACTATGAGCCGTACATCTATAGATAATCTATGAGAAGCAGGAGTGAGACAATAAAACGTGGGATAATTTCAGGAATCCAGGCTTAACTCTATCAGAAGCAAAGAGAAACTAAAATAATGCCGTGTCTTGTTGGCAATGCGTTTTCTAACTTTACTTCAGCCCGTTGGAAAGAAACCCATGTTAAGTCGCCACAGACTGCTATAAAGCCTGTTATGTAAAAGGTTTTAGACTAGAGACATTGATTTTAACAGCCTCTAGATCAGTGGTGCCCACACTTTTTTTTTAAACTTGAGAGCTACTTTCAAAATGACCAGCTCAACAAGATCTAACCACCGAAAACAATATTATACCATTTCTGAAAATAGTTTAATATGTATCTGAGGGGGCTTTGGAATGGCGGAGCTGGCATTACATATAAGACAAGACACTTGGAATGGGAAATAGTTGTACATTTACAACATCTATCTAGAGTCTAGATGTTGTAAATCACCATCATCATTGCAACAAGCTCACCGGGACTGGATACCATTTTGGAATAAAAAGATACTGTAGCACAACAGTGTTTTATTAATAATGCACCACCACCAAGTGAAAACGCCACACCCCTATCCCACACAAATACCGCCAAGAGAAATCTACATTTCTACTTAATGATTTGGAAATATGCTCACAGTCCCTGAGGCCAGATGAGCCATATGAAAAGTAGGCTAGCACTTTGGGATTATCAACAATTAGCAGAAGCCAGCTAACCATGGTGTGAAGTGAAGTTATCTAGGCGGCTGCGGTGCTAGTGCTACCAGGATGTCCATGGGGCAGAATGCACAGCAAAGAAAACACCCTTGACCTTTAACTCGATCGTGTGTGTGTTTGAGTGAGGGAGTCAGTGAGAGAAAAGGAATAGGCCAGAGTCTCCCAGGCAAATACAGATACAAAACAAAATGTCCGTGACCACAACAAATGTCACGTTCCTTCAGTTCTTATATAAAGCTAAATGTGAGCGACTCAGAAGAAGATCGGGGTGCCTGAAAAGGTCACAGAGAGAAAAAAACAACAAAGCAAGTAAAAGAAAAAGGGGAACAGAAAAGGTCACAGTATGCCAAACAAAATTAAAGGCACTATTTTCAGAAAACCCTGTATATTTAAGATAAAACAGCAATACTTTTGGATGTACGGTCGGTCTTTGTTTAGCAGCACACTGTCACTTTGTGTTGTGTTTCAGGGCTCAAGTCACATGTCTATGACTCAAATCATAAAGGAGCATTAAAGCTTCTTAACCTACTTCTGCTTGGACCCAAATACAAAAAAAGAAAACTCTCTCCCCATGAGACCCAAGCTCATTAAAATGTTAGTTGTGCATATGCAGAGGCCCATCTGATGCCAAAGGCCAGGGGGCCTATTTGGGTCACCAACTATAGTTTTAACAGTCCCCAATATTCTTAACTGACCGTTGTGCAATTAAGTTGGTCCCCACCTTTTTTTCCCGTACACCAAATCTCTTTCTCTTCACTGGAAATAGCATACTCACAACAGCTCAGAACACATCACTTTGTGGATCAGCTATTATTGCTGAAAGTCTACCTATTATGACCCAGAATAGGGATGAGGTAGGTCAGTGTAGACTAGACTAGAGAGACAGGACAGAGAGAGAGGAGAGCAAGAGGAGTCGGACAGGAGCTCACAAGGCACATTTGTGAGCTATTATGGTCTGTACCATTACTGACTTGAGCCCCCAGGCCCAGGCAACCAGGATCTTGGCTTTATATGAAAAAAAACAATTAAATAAATAAACAAAACAAAACATCAAAACTAGTGTCACATGCTTTCCCTGTGTGAGCATTCAGAACCTTACCTCCATGGCGAGAGCTGCAGTCTGCTGGTCATAGTGGTTCAGAATGTTGGGCATGAAGGTGGCGTTGTATGGGAGCCCCTGGCACATGCGCAGGGTGATGGGCTCGCAGGTGAACGTGCTGTGGCTGCCTGCCGCTGCGTCCATGGGTATGGCCACGCACGCCGCGAGCATCGACACCGACAGCACCCACAGGAGACCCATGGTGGGTCGGTCAGCACAGCACAGGGTACAGACCAGACCACCAGGGAGGGGATTAGGGAGACGGTTGGACAGTACCAAGGTACAGCATCGGCTTTGTTCAGCAGGGATCGCTGCAGAGCGAGGGCCAAAGGCTGGTTTCACCAGAGCTCAGCGACAGTTATGATGGGACACCAGGTTTACGGGCCGTCTGTAGCGGCGAGTTTGTGACCGCTCCTTCTCTTCGAATCAGAAAGAAACAGTCGATGTCGTCGGTAGGCAAAATCCAAGATGGCCATGGCTGAGGGTGTTCACATCCATCACCAGCAGACTTTCATTCACCAATGAAGAAAATACATTTCCATCAACTGAGAATTATGAAGGTCCCTTGTAGTTGCAATATATAGATTGGACTTTTCTGCCTTTGTTTTCTTGGAGACAGACCAAGACCATGGAGGCAGAGAATTGAAGACAAATGCAGAGTGAGATGTGGGATCTGAAAAAATAATACATACAGAAATCTAATTTAAAAAATAGCAAAATACGTCTCTTCAGTTATTCAACAAAGCCTATATGGTGTATGTTGTACTTGACCTGAAAATGACCCCAATTTCATAATAATTGTAATAAGCTAATTAGATCGAGAAAGCAACCCACAATGGGCTGCTGTTTAAGGGTTGGTAATTGCTTTCATGGTCTGTTAGGGTGGGTGGTGATATGGATTAATGACTAAACATTATTAATTAATATACTATTCTGCTCACAGCTTAAAAATCCTACATGGTTAATTGCATTAATGATTGCAAGTCATTACAGTAGCCTACACACCCATGGCATAACCCTAGCCAGACTAGTATAGGCTACTGTATTATAACCCATGAAGCCAAATATAAAATGTAAATTGGAATACATTTAAGGTTGAGTCAACAAAACCTTAAACTGATAAGCAAAGCAATATTATTAGCCAAATCTGAATTGATGGTTATGACTAATATATGCATACACGTAACACTGTATATAAATATATCCTATATAGGCAAATATAAATATAAGGTTATTCAGTGCGCCCATTACCTGTGCGTAATGTTATGGGCGTGCTGGCTATTCCTGTTCACGGACCGCTGCTGCTGCCTGGCAATTCACGAATTAAACGCTCGTGTGAAACGTGTAACTACTATGGATCATGTATGAATCATCATAGGTAAAATTGTGTCCTATCTATCGGTCATAGCTGTCGGCTCATCATCTGCTCGATCAAATGCGCGTACAGAGATAAACATTGAGGCCCCGATAGCCTAAAATAATGTCATGCAAAACGCAGCGGAACAAAAGATGACGGTTAGTTCGTGTGTGTGCCGATAGTAGCCGTATGGAAGCTCGTCTATCCACGTCCCGGCCGGCGGCTCCGCTGCTTTCATTTACACGCTGATTCCAAAGAGCGACTGTGGCGATTAATACGCAAAATGTCCGCTTTGTGAAACGCGTTAATTTCTATATTCTATAAAGGAACTTTACCTTGATATTGTGTAGAAGATTCACGTGTGGTTGAGTGCGGGTTCTTCGCTGCTCCTCGACTTGGTAACAATGAGTGAATGTGAATGACCCACCACCTCCTCCTCCTCCTCCTCCTCTCTCTCTTCAGTTCTCACAGCAGGTTTACGATGTCCCCGTTCCGCGCGGCCGCGCATCGTGGACGAGCATGGCTATTGAAAGTAAAAACGTTAATCTATGGAGAAAGTAGTAGTACTAGTCTAGTAGTAGCCTATATATAGTTTGTTGTCTGACTCTACACAGTTCAGTTCTAAAAGGTACACATTTAGGCCAGCATTTAGGTTTATTAGGCTTATAGTCCAACTCCCAAGCAAGCTATGCTCCCAAGTAAGCACTATTTAGGCCTAAACTTAACATTGCAATGAGAACATAGCTGCTGGCAATTACTGTCATCATACTTTTTTCATTAATGGCGTCCGTAGGCTACAAAGCACTTCATATCCAGGCAGAAACAGCCCGCCAACAACAATGTTACAACCTAACAGCCCGTCGACAACAAATGTTACTGCCTATCACTGATATGTTATCAGTAACGACACAGTTGTCCGCATTCACACCATGAGTCACACATGCTGTAGGCCTGTAGTGTAGTAATCTACTCTACACTGGTTCTCAACGACGGGTCCGGGGACCAAATGGAGTTTGGACCCGGCCCATTTCCATTTGGTCCCATTTGCAGTGCACGCACAAATGAACAGTTTATTAAAAAATAAGTAGGGGGTCTGTGGCCTAATGCAAAAAGGTTGAGAATCACTGTATTATTAGTAGAGGCTATAGTATCCTAATGTGGGTTATACTGCAGCGCCCCCCTGTGTGAGCAGCCGGACATTATGGTCCCAGCAGGCGGTTGTCGCTCAAGGCAGTGTTGTCACTCCGGACAACGCATGAGCGCCAGATGACTCTGGGAGGGAGGGCAGTCAATGGTGCAAGCGCTCAACGACGTTACTATGGTAACATGTAAACTGTTTTAGTGGTAAAGTCAAAGTTGGAATAGAGGAGGCCTCAGAAACAGTTCTTGCACAGTGCATCTGAGACTGAGGATCGATCATGTGCATATATGCCTGCCATGTAGATAAGAAGAACAGACGGTGAGTTGAATGAGACAACTTTGCTTTCAGAAATGTACACAAGTCAATTAAGTCATATAGTATTGTGTGTTGCATGTATGTTTCTGGCTACCGGTATTCTTTAATCATAACGAAGATGAGTGGAGAGCCGCAGACACATAAAATACCCAAGCATGGTACAACTACATTCGTCATTGTTTTAAAACAGTTTAGTTTGTTAGTTCATTTCAATGCATTCTTATATGTACGTGTTTAGGGAAAACACTACACTGTGATATCAGTAGAACAGAAGTATGCCACTCGCACCCAGAACATCTCTGAGCTCTGCAAAGATGCAGACCAAGATGAGTGCCTGGACTCCTCTCAACCACCAGCTGTCCAACAACTATGTAAGTCAGTCATCTGGCATTGTATCAGTCTTTGCTTTTATCCACTTAAGTCCTATATAATTCATCTCATGACAAAAAGCAAAATTAGACAATCTACCAGCTCACACTATTCTCTAAATGTTTGGACAATTTGGAAAATGTTAGTATTACTTAGATTCTAAGAACAATGTCCAAAATACGGCCAGGTTGAAAGTGTTTAGTTGTGAGGGCAACATGGAGCACCCGTGGGGCCATCATGGAGCATATGGTGATTTATTTTGTTTGTCCATAAAAATACTAATCAACAACATGCAACAACATACGGTAAGAGGAATGATAGTGTGGTTGAATGCAGCATGGTTAAAAAAAAGAAAAAAAGAAAAAGAGAGAGAGAGAGAGAGAGAGAGAGAAAGGAGCACATATTTTTAGCAAAGAGTGAAAAATCCCAAACAAGGGAAATGGCACAAAAGGGAAAATACCATGGCACTCTTGTGGAGAAATGAAAAGGCTTTATTTTAATGGCTAATGCATGGCAAGAATAAAAATGTAAAAAACGCGTTGTGTTGCAGTGCGTTGGCGACAGCGTCCTTTTTTATTCTCGCCATGCATTAGCCATTAAATTAAAGGCTTTTAAAATGGTCCCATAACGTTTCACTTGTTTTGCCATTAAGCATTCACAATATAATTCCTTCATTATAATGTTCATGATATTGTGGGCACTTTAACTAACAACAGTTCTTCCTCAGGTATTCATGGAGAGACGAAACCTATTGGAAAAGTGGGTAAGTCAAAAGCACATATTCAGAAATAGCATCTGTCTTACTTACTTACTCTCCTCTTCGTCGTGGGTATATAAGGCTTCAATGAGCGCTCTCCATTGCATTCGATCCCTGGCAGCATGTTGCGCCTCTCCCCATGACAGCTTCATCTGTTCCAGCTCTTGTGTCACAGTTCTGCTCCAGGTGGTTTTGGGCCTCCCAGGTTCTTAGGCTAGCATCTGTCAAGTAAAGGCTTTTAATTGATGTCTTATATGCTCACTGAACAAATAAGAAGAAAAAGCAAGAACAAAAATCATATTTTTGTACGGCATTCTATGAATGAACTCACATGAAGATGAACATTCTGTCTTCCTTCATCTCAGTTTGACAAGTGGTCTGACAGCCAGAGGAAGGCCGTGTTGGAGGACTTCCTGTCCAGGTGTTCTGTGGGCCAGCTCAGGTACCTGGACCACAGTGTGAGCAGCAGACTGCCCCAGGAGGCCGCAGACTTCACCTGCCTGCTACCCAGAGTCCTCTCCCTCTACCTGTTCTCCTTCTTGGACCCCCGGAGCCTCTGCCGCTGTGCCCAGGTACTGATCTGCTTCAAAGGTGGAGGTATTTTTCCTTTTACTAGTGATGGGGGTATCAATGTATTTGTTAACTGTAATCAATAAGAATAGGAAATAATTTGGGTGTGAGAATGACTTGGCTGTGTGTGTGTGTGTGTGTGTGTGTGTGTGTGTGTGTGTGTGTGTGTGTGTGTGTGTGTGTGTGTGTGTGTGTGTGTGTGTGTGTGTGTGTGTATGCAGGTGAGTTGGCACTGGAAGGCTATAGTGGAGTTGGACCAGCTGTGGATGTCCAAGTGTCTGAGGCTGGGCTGGTGCATCAGCTTCTCCCCTACGCCGTTTGAGCAGGGTGTCTGGAAGAGACATTACATAGAGATGGTACAGGAACTGTGGATCAACAAACCTCAGGTCTGGAGATGAAACTAGTGGGATTGTAACTATCGATTATCTTCTTAGCTATACTTAAGTTCTGATTACTTTTTTGTTCAATTAATTGAATAATCAAAAACCCCTTTATTCTGTTTTTTATAATGAACCCAATCTTTTCCCTCTCATATATGCCTTTATAAAATTGAATAAATATATTAGTCTGACTAACCACATCATACAATGGTCACGAAAAAAAAAGAAGCTAGTTTACAAGCTTACAACACATCTTCATCAATTTGTTGTGAGCTTGTAGATCTGCTATTCTACGATTTGTGGCGTATTTGAAAATCGATAATTTGATTTAAAAAAATCTATATTTTTTATAATCAATTAAATCTATTAGTTTGATTAACTGTAGCACTGTAGACGTTTACTTGCCAGTGTCAGAAATAGTATCACCACATATATTTGTGTGAGTGAGACTCTTTATGGGGTTTTAATTTTTCCAGACCCCTTCTGCAAAGCAGCAGTTTGAGGTTCCAGAGGTGACAGCCATTAGCAGCACACGGCCAGAAGCGGCTGAACCAGCCTCCAGCAGCGAGGTGCGTTCAGCACCTGCCACCCATCGAGGCAGGAGCACCCCTGGGAGGGGCTTAGGGGCAGGGACAGGGAAGCCCCCCACTGGACTGCCACCCTGGAGAGATGCCGACAGACACCCCAAAGACACCCTGCGCTTCAACTACCTGGCCAACATGGACCCCATGGAACAAGCACAGTAAGACCACTTCCCTCAGGTCTGATAATCTCCCCTTTCAGTTGATACATTTGATTTTATTGCCGTTTTGTTTTATACCACTTTGAACACACAGTAACGTCCTCAGTCTCAATTGGAGATTGTATTGGCTATTCAAGAGTGTAGGAATGGCAGTGTGATGGGAAATGAGTAGTTATTGGATTAGTTGAAAATGTCCCCATTAGCTGCCTGCAAAGCAAAAGAAAAACTGTTATCTCACTTGGTGTGAAGAATGGTTTGATACTCACTTTGATACTCACTGATGATAAAAAATACGGTAACTTACAGATTTTGTTTATCATTTTATATTGCTTTTAATTGTGCAGCAATTACTGTACCTTCAGGGTTTGATTTGCTGTGGGGGGGGTCGGTCATCCGTTTATATTGCCGGTGGAGATGTTTTATCCCTGCTTCTTTTCAGACTAAATACATGCATCTCCTTTAGGGAAATGTATACCCTCTGATATGTTTCATATTCACGGTTGATGTTATAAAAAATGTTTGTTAAAATAGTTTAAAATATGACATTTTAAGGTCTTTCTTAAATAGTGAAAATAACAAATCTACAAGCACACAACACATAGTTTGTTCGCTATTTCTTGTATGACTGTAAATATGGGCTTAAGTGGATCAGCCCTGCTTTTTGTTTTGTTTCCACCTCCCACAAATCGAACCTCATTAGTGCTTTATTGCTCAGTGCATATAGTGAGAATAGTTTCCCCTAGTTGCACCACTCACCAGCTCAAAATCTCCCTCCTCAGGCAAATGAGAAGCAGATATGCAGCCCCCACCACCACAACCAACAGAGCTGACCCAGACAACACAAGGAAAAAAACCTTGTCGGAGGCAAATTATAAACTACGCAAAGCCAAGTCACTGGTAAACCAGCTCTCCTACATCCATTATGATGATGATAACCTAACTGTAACAGAGACCCCCATTACCTGACTCTGCAGGGGAACTCCCCAGAGACACCAGCAGCAATACCTGCATAATGCACTGTGTGTGCATTATGGTCGAGCCATTACAGGGAAATTCATGCTAATTACGAGTTCCACACAGGATGGAGGATGATGGAGGACAAAGGAAGACCAACATAATAATGCTGATGATGGTGGAGGGGGGGGGGGAGTTGAAAGAAAGGGCACATTGAATATGCAATAAACATTTCAGTCTCGGTAGTGCTTTTATTGGGTGGGTTTTTAAGGGAGTAGGAGTGAATTTTCATTCACTTACAGTACCTCAGACATTTCAAATTGGCTTTGGGTTAATATATTGTTCTGATGACTGCAAATGTATGTACCCATCTAATACATGTAATTGTTCTTCTTTTCTCCTCTCTCTCTCTCTCTCAGATGACTCTGTCCCTTGATCTCAGCTCCAGCTCGAGCCCCGCACCACCCTCCCATCCTCCTCTTCATCATCAACATTATCACAACCAGAGCAGACCTGACTGGGCCACTCGCAGCCTGGACTATCCCATGACCAAGGACACGGCAAGGAGCCTGGTGTGCTCAGCCCAGTGGAATGCTGGGATACGCCCGGGGCCAGTGAGGTCAGCAGTGCCTCGGCTGAGTGTGGAGGGACTGAGGGCATCACTGCGCTCACATCGCACAGCTCCCAGTAAGACTACACACAGTGTGTGTGTGTGTGTGTGTGTGTGTGTGTCTCTTTGTACTTGTATATTGAAAGAAGGGCTGCAACTATAGGTCATTTTCTTAGAGATTATTCAGTTGATTACTTTTTCGAATAATTGAGAAAAGGCTACGTAAGTAAAATAACTTAAAAGTTCTTGGAAATTAGTTGCTTTCTACCCTTGCTAATTATGAGATGTGACTTTCTGCTAATGGCCTAAATATCTCCTGGTCTCAGGTACTCCACTGTTTGAAGGCCAGCCATGGACATAGCATGCCTCTTCTAACCAAGATGAGGAGTGAGTCACATTGCCCCCCTCAGGAGGATTTCAGAACTACAACACACACCTAGGAGGACTACTATGTACTTGAAAATGTTCAACTGTGGCAGTGTTCTGAATGAAGAGTGATTCATTAGGTTAATTATCTTGACTTGGAACTTCAGTATACGACTCATGAGTAATGCAAATAGATCGGCTACTTGAAGCATATTTCTAAGACTTATTTTAACAAAATGATATCACTTATGTCACATTTAAGTTGTTACTACTATAGCTTGTCCTTGCTTGTTGTATATTTCTGTATTTGAGAGCGAGTGAATGATCTGGTTTCGATGTTTTCCTAAATGGATCATTATGAAGACTTGTTTAATGCTTACTGTAAAATGTACTGTCAAAAGAACCATGTCCATGTAAGAAATGTACCACTTTTATTTGTCAGTCCACACATCCCATCCAATATGCAATACAAAGCCAATGCAATTCTTGAACATCGAATCATAAAAACAACACACAACACAGCTGCTTGCATGCTGAATGTTACACAGTAGCATATAGCAGGATTTATACTTTGTCGTACGGTGTTGTCACGCACATGACAGTCATAGCCCATCTACTACACAAGCTCACAACGCATCACGGATGGGACATGTGAACTTGTAGATAAGCCATTTGTGGTACGCAACACTGTCGTACAAAAGAGCATAAATTGGCCACGGCCATAACAGAAAGCATGTGTTCTTCAACCGTGACCGACCAAGTTGAAAGAGAGACTTTTTCCTCACTAATTGCAACTCTGGGAATCACTTCAGTCAGTGGATGTACACTATCAATATCATACGTACACTCTCTTTACAACTCACATAGTCCACGTGTACAGTATTCATTCATTGCATATAAAAAACAATTGCATCCAAAAAAAAAAACAAGTATGGCGCTCACACAATATATTACTAAATACCAGGATGATCACAAAAATGAACAATCAACATATCTAAAATGAATGGTAGATAACTGATGCATTAGTAGAAAATGTGAGTAGGGTACAAGGCAGAGTGTGTTCCATTATATGGCTTATGGGGTGAAATACAATATAAAGCTCAATTGAAGCAGAAGTCACTATTCAACAAGAAACTGCGACACCGATGATATACCCATGTTACAAATGTAGGTTAGTCCCATTATTTGCCAGTTTACAATAATGTTTAATTTATTCGTACGATGAAATAAAACTTAAGGATTTAAGGCAGCTGGTAGTATGCACTGTAGTTCCTACACCAGTGATTAGAAGCAATTGGTTCAAAATGTAGCCTGTATTGCGGATAGATGACAAGGTCTAATGTTGATTGGCCACGCAAGTTCATTCTAGACGAGAAATATTATTGGTCCAAAAAAAGACAGACGTTATTGTATTGCCTTTATGTCTGCCAGCTAATCTGGGAGCTGGTTGGTGACCTTTGTTTCGTCCCCTACTCACCGTTTTAATTTATTTTAAAGGTATACATCCATCTCCAATTCGGTGTTCTTTGGAACCCAGTAACTCAATTACGATTGATTGATCTCCAGTGATGGATGAGCGGTGAAGCTTCACCCATCTCTGCAATATATACTGTACCAGTACTGCACTGAATGATTAGTGCCAACAAAAGCCTTTCTATCCCTCTGCCTCAAATCACTACCTTGGATGAGAGACACCGAGTGTTATTCTAATGGAATACTACTCACTTAATACATGGCTTCAGTTGTTTGATTTGCTGTTGCCGCCAGACGGTTCTTTGAATACAAATGAGTTCCTGTCTTCCGTCTCTGCATTTGCCATTCATTAACTAGAATATGAGACTTACAAAAGCAATATTGAAGCACAATATGCTGATGAATGTAAAAGTACGACAGTGAATAATAATGAGATTGTCTGATTCTGCAAAATTTTGTTAAAGGTCATTATTTATTCATGGAGAGCTCCATTAGAGCAACCTTGAGTCATAATGAAGGGCATATCTACAGTATATATATATCCTTTATTTACCCTGAGTGAGTGGAGTGAAAAGAACCAAGAGGGTGATAAGCTTGCCCTGGTTGGTCAGCTGCCTTATCTTTCCTAGGGGTTATACGGCACCTGATCAATCATGGCAAGTCACTGTGTGCTGAACTGGCACTAGGAGCGACCTCTCACAATGTAAAATATGGACAAAACTCGACTGCGACACATGGTTGCTGTGGATGGTTTGGTAGAATTCACAGCCACGTCGACTCTGTACAGTATGTCATTCAGTCACACGAAACCAAAACACAGCAAAAAACAGCGACTTATGGTTCTATATGGTGCAGAAAAAAAACAATGGTACCAGAGACAATAGACAGAATAACAACAGATCATTGAACAGATCATATAAAAGCTGAATGAAAAGACTCAAAAGGCATTTTGGGGGTATAAAATAAAGTGACATAATAATATGTATTCCCCGATTGGCCATTTGGCCCCTGCTTTGGAAACGAGGAATTACTTATTTGTTAGTTCCCCTTCCTGAAAGCTTAAAATCTTTCAAAGGGGCCTAACCCCAGCATCCATTCTGGGGGGAACATTAGCCAAAAATAGCCGATCGGTAGATCGGCTATTTTTTTGGTTAAGAGATTCCCTCTAAGAGATAGAGGGTTTAAGTGGTTTTAAAAAAAGCACACACATTATGGAACACCATTCATCACAATTATTCATCACAATTACAAATCCCTACCTGAGCAGAGTTCACAAAACATGGTATTCTTTTTTGCTCATACGAGAGGAATTTATTCAGAATGAAAGCTTGTGTATTTTGGAAATAACTTTCTTGTTAGATACAAAAGCCACACGCACGATGAAGAATACACACATACTTTAAACCTGACACAACACTTGAATTCATCACTCTGAGCTTTGCCATACAACAAAAGAAAAAACTTTTGGTTGGTAGATATATTTGTCGCGGCGCACATATTATACAGTAGGCTGCCACCTCTTCCGTCATCACAGCCTCTACCCAATACACAACAAACTTGACATCAACTGATTGGTAACATTTAATTTGCAAACTAGCAATGACACGACAGACAACCTTTATCGCATCATAATAGCGGTAGGTATGTTTGATTGTTTTGAACAGGTGAGCTGGGTGGCAGGGGGCTTGCTCTAAAAAGTCGAACCCAACAGCTGGAAAGAGTGCAACATGCCGGTGACACAAACGCGGCAGACAATAAATCCAACATGAATTTTCTTTAGAAAATAAGTGTCATGTTGTTAACAAGCTAATTCACTGAAACTTGTTTCAAGATACCTTTCACCCTTTAATCGCTAAATCACTATTAAAATCAGAACTATAGTAAATTGTCTCACTCCAAGCCATTTCCGCCACAATCATTTTAAGAAGAATGTGTTGGTATTATGCTATATATTATGTTTAACTTGTTTTGATGGACATTTGTCATCACACTCAACTCCTCATTCATAGAATTGGCATGCAAGTTGTGGTGTATATAAGGCTGAGGTTAAGTTAGGTATGTGCTTCGGCAAACAGTTTTTGTTTTTGCTATGGAAATGGTACATGTTCTGTGGGTTTCAGAGACTTGGAGAGAATGACTATGTAAATACACACAAGTATTAACATCGAGTCTTTTGTTTTCTTTAAATAATGTAAACATATACATCTTTCTGAGGTCAGTAAATCGATCCTCTTCATGTTTATTAATATATATATATATATAAAAAAGGAAAAGTGTTACTGGAGCATTGTTCGAATGTTCTTCGGTGTGGATTCGTCGTTCAGGTGTTTTGTGGTGAATCTAAATACAAAGAAAAGCAATGCTCAGATCAGAACGAAACCAAACTCCTCACAACACCTGCAACCTCCACATAGTTTGAGGGCACGAGATGCGTCGCTACAGCGGTAGCGGCTGTACTTTGTACTCTCGGTTGTGCACATGAATACTAGCATCCCCATTCTGGGGTGGACATTCTGCAAGAATAGCACATCTACAAGCTCACAACGTTTAGGAATGTGACCTATTGACCACTGCACTATTACAGTTTAACAATAGACAAATTAATAACTAATAATAACATATCCAGTCATAATAACTAACTAAATATACCTTTAAATCAACTGTATGCAGACCAAACAGAGCTCTGGGGGACCCAGTGTCAACCAAATATATGGGTTTTGTTTAAAAGCACTGTGACGAATGGTGCTACTTCAAAGTTTCTACTTATTATATTTGAACTTTTATGAGCCACAGACAAAACACTAAGTAGCGAAAATATAAGATCTGCAACGTCACAATGTGCCGCAGTTTTGCAATACTTCGGCTATTTTAGCTAGCAAGTATATAAAGCTGAAGCGATTCAAAAGGAAGGTTGAAGAAGAACCTACTTGAGGGCGTTTAGAAGGCCTTCTACATTGTCTGCTGGCTGCTCCTTCAACACCTTGATGCAGCCTTTCATCTGACAACAAAGAGGAAATGCATCAACTGGCGCCCTTCAACAAAATGAACAGAGCCGTGACAAAATAAATAAATAAAACAGGTTTAGCTTAATCACATTCATGTAACAGCAGTAGCGATATCGATCGTTTTTCAAAAGGACTAAATGAAATTGTATTTATGTGTGTGTGTGTGTGTGTGTGTGTGTGTGTGTGTGTGTGTCTTACATCTATCTTAGACGACTTATTGAAGGCTCCGTTGGGATGGACATGGTCATAAAGTATGATGACTCCAACCATGACCCTGGAACAGAATAGCAAGGTGTCCTCACTGTTGAACCGACTCGTATACTCCCTAGAGAGAGAGAGAGAGACTATACAGTGAACACAGAGCATCTACCTGTCTTAACACTGCATATATATTATTTGTTCTGTGTTAATGCATATTTTTGTTGTTGGTTTATTTTGTATCAATGCTTTGAATTGTTTTGTTCTTTGACCATGTTCAGCACTTTGGTCAGCCTTGGGCTGTTTTAAATGTGCTATAAAAAATAAAGTTTGATTTTAATCACGTTCTCTTTTTTTTTTAAAGACATTTTTATTATATTTATTGAATCACTTTCAACCTGACATCCCTATGTAGGTCTGGGTCTTTAAGAAATTTAAAAAATAGCACATCTATAAACTCACAACACCTTGACGATGTGAGCTTGTAGATGTGCTATTTTCAAATACACTGTTCATACGAGTATAAAATAGGCCTTAAGTTGTAAACAATACGCTAAGTGGTGTAAGACATGTTAGATAGGGGTATGTGAGTAACAGAACCATGTACAGTTAGAAGTTGACTCACGGTGTCTCCAGCATGACTTTACACACACTGGCCATTGTGCTGAGGCAGTCCGTTGTGTTCTCCAGAGGAAGAGTCTTATTCTGCAGACAAACCACCAGACATGTTATTAACCACATGAACCATAAGTGTATCTGGGCTTGTCATAATAAGTAGATAATAATAGTCATAATAGTCAAAATAGACGATCTAAAAGCTCACACAATGCGTCGCTGTGTGTTAGGGAAAAAAGGAGGGGACCACGACTCCTGGGCCAGGGGAGTATAAATAAATGAGCTTGTATACAAGCCCAAAGTTTTACTTATGTGGTGTAATATTATCACCCTCCCCACGCTTCCCTCCCCCGAACCAATTGTGTTCGTGTAGAGTAGACGCTCGACAAAGCCGGATGCACCATGGTGGATTCAAACCTACAACCTCCGTGGTGGAGGGCAGGCACTTTACCACTGTGACACCCAAGCGACATCTAAATGTTCTCCAAGACATTCAAGGACGTGGCCTGCCAAAAATGATTACACAAGCAACTCTATCCTCTATCAGCACCTGTAAAATGTGATTACACATGCAGTTCTATCGGTATGCAGTTATACTAAAACTTTTATATAAAGCAGTGTAAGTATATAAATTTGATTGATTGATGATGTTCTGGGAGGTCATCCAATGGCTTAGAAAGAAATTGGCCCGATGCCAAACTTACTTGCAGGCCGCTGGTATATAGACAGCTGGAGAATCCTGTACTAAATCTAATCCAACGATAAAAATCTTCTTTTATGGGAGTCCTTGGCACAAAATCTTTTCAAATATAATAATGGGTCCATGACATGAAAATATTTATGAACCACTGCCATATACCATGAAGTCTAAAGTCTTGTGATGTAGAACTGTACTGTGTACAGTTCTACATCACTCGCTAAGAAGAGGAAGATGTTATACAAGGTGACGACAATAGCATCACTCTCACCTCTGTCACAAAGTTTGTGGTTGCATTGCTGAGTGTTTTCAGCATGGGCGTGGCCTCTGCGTAGAACAGGGACATCCTATTGGCCATCTCGTTGTTGACCTCACTCTCAATGTCCAACTACAGGCACAGCAGAACACAATGTTACTCCAAAAGCAGCCAACTTTTAATTCATTTGACAACTGCTTTATCGGCAAACTGCCATCTTCACCTTGAACACTGAGTGAAAGTGAAAACTATTGTCATGTAGCCGGACAATCAGTGACCTCCGCCTACAAAGATAAGGCAGGCAAAACCACTGCTAACAAACCTAATTATACTGCTTTGAAACCAGTCCTGTTCCCATCGCAATGACTGCGTTCACCCAGTTTCCACCCAGTTCTAGCCCCTACATTGATGTTCATTAGATGTCGCTAGACATCTAATCATCAGTAGACAGAGAGCTCGATCAACTGGCTATGCAAGACTATTAAAAGACATGTATTACTGTCTATTCTTAGGTTCCTTCCTGATTTTGAGTGATTGCAGAAGTACAGAATCCAGCATAAATATCAAAAGGAAGACATAACTTAGATCTAGCTTCTGATTGTGGGGAAGGAAGCAGTTGTCACTTTGAAGGCAGACAATGAATTAAGGATCCAAACAGACTTAAAGATATAACTTAATTGACAACTCACGTTCATGTTATTTATGCGGTTTCGACTGATTGTTCTTCTGTAGTAGCTGAAATCATTCTGGATGGCAGGAATTCTCATCTGAAGTGAGATGAGAAAATTATTTACAGGACATTATATTATATAGAGTATATCCCCTTGTTTATCGGTAGGCATTTTAAAGCATATTGTGTGTGTGTGTGTGTGTGTGTGTGTGTGTGTGTGTGTACGCGCACACACACACACACACACACACACACACACACACACACACACACACCAAACGCCAGCATCTCTAAATAAAAAGTAAAAATATAGATATTTTGTAAACAAAAAATATATAAATACTAATACTAAAATCATATTCGTTTAAGTTTCTAGTGTGTGTGTGTGTGTGTTCAGAGAGAATGAATGAGTGCGAGAATACTTGTACCGGACCCGCTTAAGCTACTGGCTTACACTTGACTACACTGTAGTCTCACTGTAGAGTTCAGTCTGAATTGGGAAAACTGCTTTCCACTATGATGCTCCTATTTCATGGAACAATCTACAACTCGCGCTAAAACATGCCCCAATACCATACGAACAATTTGATAACCTGCTCTTAAATCTCCCTACCTCACTATGACATTATTTTGAACTTATTATGGTTTTATTTTGTTGTTTCTCCTATGTCTTAATTGTTGTTTAATCTCGACAGAATTGCAAAAGAGGGTTTACTAAACCTCAATGCTCTTTTTGAGAACAAATAAAGGTTTTGATCAAAATGTCCAGTAAGTATGCTGTCCCGCAGCATGTCCAGCAGACCTTGAGCTCGTCGAAGCGCAGCGTGAAGTGGAGGATCTCTGCAAACTGTTTGGCCAGCGCCTGCTCCTTCTCCAGGTGCTGCGTGGGCGTGTAGGGCGCACACGTCAGGCATTCCAACAAGCTCTGCAGGGCCTCCTCTACAGATCGGAGGATGGGGAGACAAAAAGGCAAAGTAGTGAGAAACGTGCACGTCGGCCAGTGTTACGCTTCGATTGGTGGCGATAAGTTCCTACGGATGCATCCACGCAGGAGTGCTGTGGTTTGGGGATCCAGCCTCTCTACTATGCGCCTGCTTGTCACTGGAAATGCAGAGGCTTTAACCCCTAAAACCCTCTATACTTGGTAAAAATAATACTTCGGTCGGCTACAGTATGTACTTTTCGCCCTTTACACAAAATCTGTTTGCCAAAATTAGTTGATCTACAAGCTCAACACGACACGGTGCTGTTAAACACAGTACCTAATCGTTGTGAGAAGCTGTAGAACTTCTTGAGTCTGATGACCAGCGGGCAGACAGAGTTCCAGGCCCTCTCCTGCAGCAGCAGGTCACTGGGGTTCTGTATAGCCTGGATGGACAGATATCACAATCATAATTCAACATCATTTAAACACTTAAATACTGTAGTCTCAGTGAAACGGACTTGAGTTCCAGCTGTATCAGCTTTGCTCACGCAATGTAAATTTGTATAAAAATGACATCACGGTACATTTAACCATGGAGCACTCCACTTGTACACATTTACAAAAAAAAGAAAAGCCCAAATGCACATCCCTGTTTGTATGTATGTATGTATTAGGGCTGTGAATCTTTGGGTGTCCCACGATTCGATTCTGATTCTTGGGGTCACGATTTGATTCAAAATCTAATTCTAAAGCATTTTTTTCCAGATTCAAAACGATTGTCTATTCAAAATGATTCTCGATTCAATACTACAATACAATACAGCTGTGGTATCACAAACACCATGTAGTGAAAACTGTAACTGTAAGCATAAAAAAAATCTAATCTAAAAAATAAATAAAAAATCTAAAAAGAATAATGTATTGGGTGGGTGATAAAAAAAGCTTTTTTAAAATTATTAATCGATTTTGAATTCGTTCATAACGGGAACCGCGATTCTAATTCGAATTTTGACACCCCTAGTATGTATGTATGTATCCTCTGTAGTATCTCTGTATCTGAAATTCTGAATATGCGTCTGTGTGTGTTTGTGAGGTTGTCAGAGAGTGGGAGGGAGGGTGTGTGCGTGTTCTCCTTACATCTCTGATCTCCTGTCCTGCTCCCTTGTATGCCTGCAAGAGTAGCAGGATGTTCTCAGAGTCCTGAAGGACTGAGTTCACCTGGTTCCACACCTCACGTTCTCCCTCTGTCGGCTGTGCATCTAACACACACACACACACACATCCAACAAATGAACCAAGGGTCACGTGCACGGACACACACCCCCAACAAATAAACCAAGGGCCACGTGCACGGACACACACCCCCAACAAATAAACCAAGGGCCACGTGCACAGGACACACACACACCCCACACACACACACACACACACACACACGCTAATCTAACAGTCAAGAAGAAATAATATAGTCATTGTACACCGCTACATGGGATTTTATTCAAGCCTTTTCACATTAGGACACGATGTCTCTGTAGTCTGTGCGTCAAAGCAGATTCAAATTTATTTTTAATTCAACTGGCACATTTTCAGACACAACACATCTTGACCGCTCTAATGTGAAATGGCTTTTAATTCGTTTTGATGATTAAAGTTGGCTTGAACAAAACTCTACAAACATGTACGCAGGGAAGCACTTCTCCCACACAAAATGTCAACACTCATATTATTCATACAATTCTATATGGAAGCATGTGACACATATGCATTCAGTGCAAGCGAGGAGAGATATTTTCCCTTAGAATGTTCAAAGGTACAATGAAAATGTATCATCATAGCATACTGTCTCAGCAGGTTTTGGATAGTCTAGAGCTAGAGCTACCTTATAAACTAGCTTTAACTAAATCCTTGGACAGTTAACTGGGCAAAATTAAACAAAATGTATAGTCATTCTGCTCAATTTATACTGCATTGCGCGCCGATGTCATGTGACAAAAATAGCCCATCGACCAGCTCAGAATGCAATGTGTGAGCTTGTACTGTAGATGGGACACCAGCGAGCAACGAAGTACAAATCTGACTTTAAACAGGGCTGTTGGACAATGACAAATACAGTAGTATACGGTACACTGGCATAGGTGAAGGCCGATAACATATTCTAAGACAAGCTCTTATTTACATTATAGTCTGCATATAGGTCATTATCTGATATTACAATGTGTGTCTGCAGTCTGTTTAGCAATTCAAAACCATTCCATTCTAGTCGCTTCCTCCATGCTGAGTAAACACATGTTGTGCTTGGCATCATTTGTGAGAGAAGTTAAAAATGCCACCGAAGGAAGTGGAAGCAGTTTTATTTTTCCTGTAGAAAATATTTATGAAAAAAGGCCAAAGTAGATTTTGATGTTAAAAGTTGGGTTGATTTTGTCTAGGCCTGCGTAAGGAGAATATTACAGGAAGTAATGTTATATTAATAACCACAAAAAACATTCATGGTTAAATATTATCAATATAAACAATGGATGTACATTAGACTAGTATGGCAAAGGGCATGCAACAGGGGTCATATTTTTGCAATGAAATACGGCTGAATGTTTTTCTGTAACTATGTTAGTAGTTGGACATATAAATGATCATTATTAGCATTTTACTTCTGAATATAGGCAACACTACTACCCAGGAAAATAGGTAAAAGCAAGGATAAATGACAAACAATGAACATGCTGGTAGATGATAGCAAAGGCATTCTATTATTAGAACACATGTTGACGCATGCATGGGAGTTAGTAGTGGCACACAGCAAAGGTCAGGGGTGAGCTCATATTGAGATGCCAGTTCCAGAATCATATACAGTAACATCCATCCATCCATCTGTAAAACTATTGAGAGTATACATTACAAATATAACCAAATTGACCCGTAAGCACAAGGGATGACTTCTATTGAGATATTTACTGGTCAGGTAGAACCACTGCTGGTTGACAAGGAGGTATTCTACAAAGATCAAAGAGTAGCATATCCTCTGCCCAAACTATGTTTCAGCAGTTAACAGTTTAGACTTGAGGAGGGCAGGGGGTGGGGGGATTTGGGGGTCCGGGGTAGAACATAAAAGTTACAGATTGTAACTTCAAATAAAAACACTGTATTTTACAGTGCACTGACATCTGGTGTGAACTATAAAAACAGCTGTCAGAGCCAGTATGAGACATTTTAACTTAAGATGGAAGGTTGGCTGAATAGAGTGACCATTGACCCCGGGTTATTTCAATAAAAGGGCGGGGGGGTTGGTGGAAAGAAGAAGAACGCAGGAAGCAGAGAAGCCAGGCTGGAGGGGCATGCATAAGCTGTGCTCACTTTCAAAGTCAAGGAAAAAGTTTGGCCCCTGTTCAAGTTCTGTGCAAGTGAGCACTTTTAACAGATTCCCCATTTGGTTTCTGTAACAAAGAAAAAGGGGGAGAGAGAAAAGAGAGAAATAATATTTGGTGTTAAAAACAGCGACCCAAAAGTTTTTCAGTACAGGACAGGAAGGAACGCCAAATCTGACAGCCAAAGGAGCGTGAAGTCACGAGAGAGAGGAGGAGAAGAAAGGTAAAGGGAACAGGAGGAATAGAGAGGAAGCAGAACCCCAATCACAGCTTCCACGTCCAGAGTGCTCGGTCTGCAAACATAAAACCACCTGCTGATTTAGAAAGAAAAGAAATATAGTAGTAATAATAATAGGGGAGAAAGCTGAGAGAGCCTTCCACCTTCTCCACCACTCTCTTTCCATCCTTCTCTTTTCCTCCTCTGCTCGGCTGCCAGACTTACTTTCAAAGTCCAGGAAAAAGTGTGGATAGTTCTCTATATCCCTTGTTAGGACCTTTAGCAGGTTACCCATTCCAGCAAACCTAATGAGCAAAATACAATAGTACAAGAACAGGCATGAATACATTATTATTATTTATTTAAAACAAGGCAAGACTTTCAAGGCTATTTTCACAATATTTATCTGTGGAACTGAGTCAAACTAAATGTAATGCCACAACTCCTACATTCCCAAGTGCTTGTCATGGTGGGGGTCTTTTTTTGAACCACAATATGATATTTTTTGTGGGTCGACCCCAGTTCAAATATGATCAAATATGATTATTTTGGGGGGTCCCCAGTTCAAATGTGATTGTTTTGGGGGGTCATAGCCCGAAAAGGTTGAGAACCAGTGGTCTATACTATCATCACAGGAGTACATATTCAATGTCATCAGCCCATTCCCAGCAGAGGTTGTTTCAATTAGTTACTACTGGTGTCATCTTTTCATGTATTTATTTTTGAGTGGTGCTAGCGCCACTCCTATATGCAACAATGTGTGTCTGTCTGTCCGAGCATGGCAATGTGTGTCTGTCTACAAGCTTTTGGGGGGTCATAGCCCGAAAAGGTTGAGAACCAGTGGTCTATACTATCATCACAGGAGTACATATTCAATGTCATCAGCCCATTCCCAGCAGAGGTTGTTTCAATTAGTTACTACTGGTGTCATCTTTTCATGTATTTATTTTTGAGTGGTGCTAGCGCCACTCCTATATGCAACAATGTGTGTCTGTCTGTCTGTCTGTCTGAGCATGGCAATGTGTGTCTGTTCGTCCGAGCACGGAAATAGCGTTTTTTCACCAAGTGTCACTGTTGCGCATCCACACACACACACACGCGCGCGCGCACGCACGCACGCACGCACGCACGCACGCACGCACGCACGCACGCACGCACGCACGCACAAGGGAGGAGGGCTTGTACAGTACAGTACTACAAAACTAGTAGAGTACAGCACCACTCAGTTCAGACAAGTCTGATTTTTCTTCACACACGAGTCAGAGATGATATGGATCATACTCCGATTCAACCCCACAACGTTAGGCCTACTAGATTCTGATCTAATAAAAATGGAGAAAGAGTAGGGGAGTGACATGCAACAATGGTTCGGCTGGGTTGCCCTACAGAAGCTTTTTCGATTCCTATTTTCTAGCCTTCTCCTTTCCTCTGTAGCAAGCCGACAAATACAGTTCTAAATAAACTCAGTGCCTCTCAGATCCAGGCCTTGTTAAACGTGAAGAAAGGGGTAATTAAGTCCTAAACGCCAGTTAAGACTCTCCATAAAGATTTCATGGGAGGCAACATGCTGGAAGTAAGTAGCAGTTCCCAGAGGAAAGCCAAGCTCCTGATGCATGGAGGGTGGTCAGCTAGGACTCCGTAATAACAGCAGGAGTTCCAACATTACGTGATCACAGGCCGTGGTTACAGTAGAGGACTGACTGACCTCATTCTTCTATGTCACAGAGCTACTACTGGGCCAGGGGCCCATGGCCTAGCCCGGCTACTTTATCCAATCACAGAGCTACTACTGGCCCAGGGCCTAGCCCGGCTACTTTA
The DNA here is from genome assembly GCF_951216825.1 of Electrona antarctica. Lineage (NCBI taxonomy): Eukaryota > Metazoa > Chordata > Actinopteri > Myctophiformes > Myctophidae > Electrona > Electrona antarctica. The sequence continues at coordinate 25,287,833 of NC_136798.1, forward strand.
TCCAATCATGTGGATTTGGGGATCCTCATGGGAACAGCGAGGAATCAATGTGGATCTGGGACTTCATGTGGCCAGCCTGTGATGTCATCTAAGAATGACTTATTGCAATTTTGGGCAAGGTTTCTGCCTGATCGGAGCTCCATTGGACTTAAAAATAAATACATTTAACTTTTTCAGTTAACTATTCGAAAATGTATACCCCAGTATAGTGACCCCAGTTCATATTCATGGGTAGACACTTAAACGAATATGATTTAAGTATTTATATTTTTTTACTTTAGTTTCAGTTTACAAAATATCTATATTTTTTAATTTAGAGGTGTGTACACACACACACACACACACACACACACACACACACACACACACACACGCTCATAGCATGATTTTTCCAGATTCGGTGTATACTCTTGCCTAGACTTAGTGAAATGGACCTGAGTTGGCTCTGTAGTAAGTAGCCTTGCCGAGCCATGAGGCCCATAGGGCAGGAGCCTATCTCCTGTTTCTGTAGCGTGAGGCAGCTTGATGTACAAGTACACCCCCTGGACATGACGCTAGTATGTCGCAGGGACTTACCCCCAATCCAACCCTTGATGCTGAGTGTCAAGCAAGGAGGCACTGGGTCCCATTTTTAGAGTCTTTGGTATGACCCGGCCGGGGATTGAACCCCGACCTCCCAGTCTCAGGGCGGACACTCTAACCACAAGGCCACTGAGTTGGCTCTGTACTATCCGTTAATTCTTCTTTATTTAATTCTTTTCAGTCTACATCAAATCTCTTCGCTAAAAATCTACAAATAGATCGTGTAGATTGGCTATATTTAGGTAATGTTGACCCCAGAATATGGTTGCTGAGGTCCACGTGGTTAAGTTGTTGGGAGCTTTACAGGGTAAAAGAGCATGCCTGATACAGAGTCCAGACCCACATAAACACACGCCTGCACCTACAGCGAACCTCTCTCCTACTAACTTCGGTCAGGCTCTGAAGTCACAACAAAAGAGAGACTGTGTGCTGTGTACACATGATGATCGCCCCATGATCACTGCCACTTCTTTACCCTAATCATCAGGTTTTATCACGCCCTTATCATCAAAGGTGGTCTTATTATGCCAAATTTATGGACTGCTGTATGCCGAAAATTGCTGATATACAAGCTCAAACACGTCACTGACCCAAAATACACACTTTTATCACCAACCATTCAGCATCTTTCTAAGTATTTTATTTCACCACAAGGGGGTAGTGTTGTACCACAACCCGTTCACATGGTCCACATTACCAATACCAAGGCAGTTACACAGGCACCAGTGTGGCCGTGTTGGGGCATGTGCTGCAGCCTGCAGTCGACTACAAGCTCAATTATTGTTAAACATAACACCCACGGCTATATATATATACAGTAGGCCAGTGTTTCTCTACAATCGTGTTTTAATCTAATTTGTCTTGGGAACCTGCCAAGCTAAGATGTTGTTAACTTCAGGTACCGTTTGAGATTGAAACCTCCAATATACGTAGCTAGTGGCTAACTCTATAAGAGATAACGATGGACATGTTAACACTAACTCATCCACACCCCCAGTGTGTACTTGTTCTTGGCAAGGCAAAAATAAGAAGAAGTGAGCTTCAAGACTGAGCATTAAGATCAAGTGACACATATACTGTATTGAAACCGATACTAGTAATGAACGATATTATACTAGACTGTGCCGACCTCCCCACCCCTCCCCTCCCCGCCTGCTGAGTAAGATAAGATAAAATGTTTATTGATCTCCAGGCGGAAATCAGGCCATTGCAGGAGCCTCTGTATCTCTACAGAATGTACTGTATGCCTTATGCAACGGTAGACAGTAACATTTAACTGCATTTGTCAACCCTAACCACATTTGTACACTCGTTTGTACACTACAATGTAACCACATTTGTTTGTCAACCATTTGTTTGTCAACCAAATACAAAAGTAACCGCATTTGTACACCCAGGAGTTAAATTAAAGCTCCAGTCCGTTAGTTCCTGTACAGGACTCGAACCCGGGTCTCCCACACCGAAATGTGACCATTACACCCCATGCTGGGGTATAAGTCATGGGTTTTCAACCGGTGGTCCGCGGACCCAGGTGAAAAAAACAAAACAAACAACAAAAAATCTCAATTATCAACATTGGTCAACAACAGCTTGAACAAAAGTTAGATGTAGGCCATTTGACAGTGCAGTGCAGAAACATAATTGCCTTGATGATAACGAGCATCACAGCTGAATACAGACACACTCTCACACACACCTGCCCTCTGAGAGTCTGGAGTCATTTCTTTCACCTCGAATATGATGGAATATGATTAAAGATTATGGTATCACATGCTCAATTGTTTTCCTTTGATTATCTTTTGATTTGGGGGATGACTTGAAATGAGTGAAATGTGCTATTTCGGGACTGTCCCGCGAGATGCGGGACGGGTGGTCAGCCCACCTGACACAATAGTGGTGGTCCCCAGGTTGCTCTTAGTCAGAAGAATGGTGGTCCGTGGGTCAAAATCAGTTGAAAAACCCTGGTATAAGTGATTACATTTATTAGTTTGATTGAACTGGCGATTAACCCCTAGTCTAATCTGACAGTATTGGACAGTATATGACACTTCTGCAGACAAAATCCAGTGATGTCAGAGTCCACTCCTTGTTTTGGGGGCTCAGCTTGAGCTTACGTTACTATTTCCTGTCTCTCGTGAAGCCGAGTCGGAGATTAAAAAAAAGAAAAAAAGAGAGAGAGAGAGAGAGATAGAGAGAGTGAGTGAGGAAACAAAAACATGCTTTCCCAGGCGGGCCTCCAAACCAAACAAACTACAAGTACATAATATGCATTATATTCAGGGCATTGAGGGGAACATGAAAACCAGGAGCGGCTATATACAAGGATCAGGAATTGGGAATGAGGAGTGGAGGGTGATGTCATAAGGTTCAGAATTATGGTGGACAGATTTTGTAAGTAGGAAGACTTTCTAACAATCCAGGCATTGTTTTTTCCATACTACTTGGATAAAACATGCCACTGTGAATGTATCATAATCAAAGGTCTGTATTCCTCTCACACGCCATGCTAATGCTGATTTCAGGCCTGCTGCATGTCACAATTCACATAACAACCAACTTGTGGTTTTAATCACTTTCAACATGGTGTCCCTATTTTGAGCATACTATTATATGCAAACAATTTCAAACATTTTCAAAAATAGACGGTCTTCAAGCTCAGTGCTTGAAACTGTCCTATTCATCATACAAACTTTATAGGGCATAAGTGATTAATCATTATAATCTTGGAATTAAAGAAGCGGTCCAAGTACAGTTGTTAACTCAAGTCCGTTTCTCCGATAAAACAACGTGTTTCGTTGCAACGCGTTGGGAGCTTGTAGATCGGCAAACTTTGGCTAATGTTCACCGCAGAATATGGACGATGGAGTTCAAGTGGTTAAAGCTGGGCTAAACAAAAAAGGACAGGAAAAGCATTCATTGACCCAGGTGTTGTTTTGAAACCTGCTGCAGAAGCCTCAAGTCCCTGCAGGATCCCTAAATGATCTGAAATCCAAGCTTGCTGTCTCCATGCACCTGTGCTTCTGGCGGGACATGCCGGCTCCCCCAAGCCCCCCACCCCCCACCCTGACCTGCCCCGGACCTAGACTGACCTCTTGTCCTCAGTTTACCTCCATGTGAAATGTCCTCCCTTCCTCCGTCTTGCAGAAAAACAATGCCTGAGAGAGACAGAGCTACCATCGTGAGCCCCGTGTGCTTTGTAATTAAAGCGGGTGCCATGCAATTATAACTGCAAATAAGTGGAGTTGCATGAACAGCTTTTTTTCCTGTCGTCCAGGGAGTTTGAAACAACCTCTGTTGGGACTCAAGTGGTTCTTTTTAAGCGGAATAAACCGACCAGATGAGATTTTGATTGAATGGTGGAATTCAGTGGGTGCATATTTTATACAGAAGGCATACAGAAGGCATGTATATTGAGAGAAGGCATGCATTTGTATGTATGTATCATCAAATATCCTTGTCATAACATGCAGAAAATTTGCATTCAATATATTAGAATTATGTTGCCAAATACGAAAACTGGCCTGTCAACTTGCAGCCACAGTGTAGCAATTTTAATCGTGGTTATTGTCCATCATAATGTTGATTTAAATTTCAACAGCCCAAGCAATAATTGTGAATAGAATATTTTATTGGAGAACTAATATTGTTACACAAAGAAGAAGAAAATAGGTAGAGTGAAATCTTGTATGTACCCAAATGGAACTGTAACAGTCCATTTGTTTACATTTGTAATTTTGTACACACTCATGGGTTACAAATTGAATATTTTTTAAGGTGTGCAATAGTTGATCAGTTACGAAAGAGATCACCCAAATAAGCAAAAAATAACTAAAAATAAAATCATTGCTCCATTATAATTTTATTTTATTTTAATAAAAAAATAAGGCAGCATGCACACTTTGTAGCGTGTCCTTTTATTAAAATGAGTTCGGAGGGAGATTGTGGTGAAAGTTGATCTAAGCCAGCTAAGGTCATTACAGTAATTACAGTAACAGTATACGTGTGAAGGTGGTGCTCTTACACACCCTCAATGGGCAACTGACTGACACTTTTGCTCGATATTTTCTACAGAGCAGCTCCTTCCTGTAGCACTAATGCCTGGCCCATGTTCAGCGAGCAAATAACTATACATCAGGCTTAGACAGCATGTACCGTAATGCTCAGGCTTTAGGAAGACAGATGTGTTCACAAATACTGCCTGGCCTCTCCTCCTCCTCCACATCGCAGGGGTTAAGTTTGCATTACAAATTTCAATTTAAAATGCCATTCCTCCTTAATAGTCACCATCACTCACTCCTTGCAGCCGCAGAAAGTGAAAGTGTGGGGTTTTTAAATAAGTGCAGTCTAATCCCAGCCTGTAATCATTGATACCGCAGCACTGTTGCACTTCTGTTCTGCACAATAGAGTGTGGCTTTGCTCAGGCGTCACTGAACTTGCTAATGGTGGGCCGTGGGGATATTGCATGTGGGCCTCCAAATTATTGGCAAAATACTAAGAAAAATACTGCACATGGCCCACCCATCTGACTACTAAACACGGTAGCCGAGAGAGAGAGCGTGTGTGAGTGAGAGTGAGTGAGTGAGTGAGTGAGTGAGTGTGTGTGTTGCGCCATGTACCTTCTCTGGTGGAGGAGCCTGGGATGCTATCTATATCATCCGCTTGCTTTGTTTCTGAAAAATAAGAGAGATGAGGATAATGAAAAAGTGAAAGAGAAAGAAACGAGTGAAGGACAAGCAAGAGATACTTCATTACCATTGCTATGTCATGAATGTCACGGATACCAAAGCAGAACAAAACCATGCACGCCACGGTTGTTTTCAAAACAAACACATATTTAAGCCCGGTCTGGCCTATGTACTTAACCACTTAAGCCCTACAGCAAAAACTAAAATAACCGATCCTCAATATCACAATGCATCAAAAAGCTATTTTCGCTACTCTGTGTGTGTGTGTGTGTGTGTGTGTGTGTGTGTGTGTGTGTGTGTAACACCAATGTTAGCACAGTTTTAACCAAGCATGCAAGTTATTAAAACTTGCATCCTGGTCTGTTGTTGTTGCTGCTCATCTGCCTGTTTAGCAGGAGTATTAAATGTCATGTGACACACTACACCTGCCAACCATCACTAGGATGCACTCTCATCGTCTACAGCAAGAGCAATAAATATGGATTATGCATTTCTGACTAATTCAGTCCCCGGACTGTATTTCACTGGCAAACAAAAGTTGAGGTACAGGAAAAATACTGTAGAAACGTTAAAGGACCACTTCACCACTTTCCAAATTATCTTCATATAATTGGTCCTCACTAATGTTTATGATAAAATACCACACATTTTTTCTACTCAGTCTGTGTCTCATGGGAGGGATGTGGGCAGTTCATAAACCCGTCCACCAGTGACATCATCGTTAGGCAGATTATTTTTAGAACAAGATTTAAAAAATATATATTTATATTATTGTGAGACCGATGGCTTCCATTTTCGCATTGCAAAGCAGTTTCTATTAGCTTGGATTCCCTATCGATGATGTCACTGTTGCCCCCAGCCCTACTATGAGAGACAGACGGAGTAGAAAAAAAATAGTGACATTTTATCATGAACATTAATGAGGACCAGTTATATGAATGTAGGTTGAAAAGTGGTGAAGAGGTCCTTTAAGCATTGGACACATTATTTAGTGTTCTGCCTCGTCTATGTTAAAAAGGACAAGATTGGATTATGAAAGTAAATGACTACAGGCCCTCAGAGCGGGCAAAAACCGTAGGCAGGCTGTTTGTTTGTGCGGTTTCAAAGCCTGGTTTCAGGATGCAAAAGTGGGTCACAAGATCATTTGGGGAAAATCCCCCAAAAAAGGATTTCATGCCACTTTATGCCATTAGATCCTGACTGAAATGGTCAAAAATGTTACACATAAACACATGGTTGGAGTCAAAGTGGTAGCTAGCTACTACACGCACATGTGTATGTACGGGGCAAAAAACGATATGGTAGTTGGTAGCTTCTGTATCGAGAGAATGCATGCTCACTCACGCTATGGTAAGCATTCCTAATCCTCACTGTGCGCACACACACACACACACACACACACACACACACACACACACACACACACACACACACACACACACACACACACACACACACACACACACACACACACACACACACACACACACACACACACACACACACACACACACACACACACACACACACACACACACACACACACACACACACACACACACTTCAGTGCAGCCACAGTTAGTTATAGTGCATTAAAACTAGCAGCTTGCTTCTGCTCTCCCTCCACGTGCTTCCCCCCCTACCCACACACACACCTACTACTGCCCCACCCCCCCCCCCCCCCCCCCATCTGTCACAGTGAATAGTCTTCACCCCTCCTCCCGGCAACCTGCATGGTAACAGATCAAGTGAACAAAGTGGGATACCGAGGATGGATGGATAGAGGACTTTTAGAGGGATAGGCTGGGTTGAAGCAGACATCCTTATAAGGGCATGGTGTGTGTGTGTGTGTGTGTGTGTGTGTGTGTGTGTGTGTGTGTGTGTGTGTGTGTGTGTGTGTGTGTGTGTGTGTGTGTGTGTCATATCCCCCAATGGGCCCAACACAGTGGACCTCTCCTCCACCTCACACACACCTCCTGTGTCCTTCTGGGCTCCATTAGACACATAGACGACAGTGAGAGTGCTGCACGCACACGAATGCACGTGCCAAAACACCATGTGTAGAGCACAGACCATTGTCTGGTGATGATAACTGACACCGGCTCATCCTAACACACACTGCACTAGCCAAACCGCCAACTTGTCTCTCTCTCCCTCTTTACCCATTCTTTACTCTGGTCTTTCATCTCTCTATTTCCTCTCTCTCTCTCATGCCTCTCTCAGAGGAATGTGGATGGATTTTCTATGTTAGTCAGTCAGTCAGTCAGAAACCATGAAGCAGCCAGCGTGGCAAATAAATAAATAGCTGTTCAAGTAATTTAATTAGCCAGGCGGCAGCCAATCAGCCAAGCAGAAGAGCAGCCAGGCAAACACATGGCCATTAGCAAAGCCAACAATCACTCTCACACAGTAAAATTTAACACAGAGCGTAAAAAGAAATGGCTCTGTGTACATATTTACACTACTGTAAAACCAGCAATGGTCGTGTGAGGGTAAATCTTTACACTACTGAAAACTGAAAAGCCAACAATTAGCCAGTCTAACGAATCAGTCAGTCACAAACCAGCTAGTTGGTGAAACAAGGTACGGTAGTTGGCCAAACAGTCAGCCGGTCAGTAAATCATTCAGCCGTGAGCAGCAGGTAGTGGAACCAGCAGGAAGGGAGATGTGTGTATAATCAGAGAAAATAAACATGTTTTTTTCAGGAGCCTCCAACCCAGTGCCAGTGGAATTTTCCAGTGACCCCCCTCTGCGACAACACACAATAATATGGGTATTTTATGTTCAGCAGTGACTTGTTTTGTCGAGTAGGCTAAATCGACGTCAGGACAGTTTTTATTTTTACATTAACCACTCAAACCCCATATGGTTGAGCGGAGTCCCTCAGGGGTCTATACTAGTGTATTGTTATTGTGGGGAAAGCTTTTGCTGAAATTAACGCTCGACAAGCTCGCAGCGCGTCGTCAGCTTCTTGTCCATGTGCTATTTTAAAGCTTTCCCCACATGACGGATGATGGAGTTTAACTGCTAAGTAAGTGGTAAATAAATAAATGTCTAATTCCCTTATTAACAGCAGGAATGGATGTTGCTCTTCTAACAAAACATTGTATTGCTTCAAAACACCCCATGCACATGTGCTGTATGAAATGTGTGGGAATGGACAATGGCCTATAGACTATTCAGTCATAAGGTACATAAAGTGATCGATAGGCCTGTGTAGCTGTGTCACCAAGATTGACGACAGACTGGCAACAGGGATCAGTGCCTGACCGCCTGTTGCGTTCAGTCAATCCGAGTTAATTTAAATATTAAATTGTAGGTACATGGCTGAACAATTAATCGAAATGCAATTTTGAATCAAGTTTCTTGACCTTGCGTTTTCACCATGGTATTAAATAAAGTCCATACCATCTTAGCCCTCCCCCTGAGACTCTGCAAACAGTTTGTCATTCCATCAGAAGCAGACATTTATATTACAACACATTTCCATTTTATAGTAGTAATTGGTAGTGTCATGGACAGTATACTTAAAAAGAGGAAACGAAAAAAGCAGAAGGCTTAGGCAGGGTTCCTTATCTTCACAGATGTCAAACAAAACTACTGATAACTTAAAGACAAACAACCGTGCAACGATTACAAGCTGATAACAGTGCACTGGAGCCCGCTTTCATTTCTGTGCAAATCATTTAAAATAGGAACTCGGGAATTACAAGCCAGAGTACTGATACAGACTCCCTGTCTGTCCTCTCATGATGCTAAATAAAGCAGAACACCATTAGTTGGCTGTTCTATGTAAAACTGTCACCATGACCTTTTGACTCCAACGGTGAGCTCCTTGTGGTCATGAATTATAGACGGAGGGTCGGAGGCTACAGACAGCATTCTGGGGCATCAGTTCATCAGTTCGCAGTCACACTCGCACAGACGCACACAAACAGACAGATGTACACACAGCACACACCATATGCAGGCAGACAGAAAACTCACAGCAACATATGGGCACACACACACACGCCTGCAGGCGGCTCCTGTCTGGGCGCTAACTGTTGCCATGGTGACAGCCGGCGTGGCCGTTAAGACAGGGGAACCGCATGTGGCTGACAAGAGTGGAAACGCAGAGAGAGAGAGACGCACGCGCGCACGCACGCACGCACGCACGCACGCACGCACGCACACACACACAAAGAGTGAAAGGTGCGGACGGACTGCGGTCAGTCACAGCTGTCTGACAGGGGAAACAACATATTGTCTGGATAGATGCTGAGGAGGTGCTGACAGCTCTCAGGGCAGTGAACAGAAGCAAACGCTATGCTATGCCATGAAAAAAACAGAAAGAACTAAGAGGTCTCCATCAGGTGTTCATGTGTTCGAGTCGGACGAGTCCCATTCATGACGACTTTTGCTGCATGTCTCTCCCCTTCTCTCTCTCCCTCTTTCCTGTCCTTCTTCACTTGATACTATCAATAAAGGCAGAAAAGCCCCCCCCCCCCCCCCCCCCCAAAAAAAAGAATCTACAGTGACTCAGTACATTACAGTTGAGAATAAAACAGTGCTGAATATCACTTCCACTTCATGTTGTCACTCTGAAGCTTTAGAATGTGACTCATATGTAATCTGAGAACAAACCATTTCACTGACTGACATGACGTGTGTGTGAGTGAGATGGTATTTATTGAATTTTGTTCTACATGTCATGTCTATGAATTGATTGCATGGGCCTAAATGGAAACAAGACTGCAAAGACCTTTTTGGTGCTATCCCTTTTGGACTAAATGTTTGACTGTACTTTTATTTTTTTTATTATTTGTCTAATAAACTATTTAATAATCAATCAATGCCATGTGTACCGTATCTATATTTATGAATTCTGTCAAATGTACTGTATTTATTAGAACACAATATAGGCCTATGACATGTTATGTATAACCTCTTATGTAGATTATATACTGTAGCCTGATAAAAACATATATTACATTGCAAATGCAAGGAAGGCACACACACACACACACACACACACACACACACACACACACACACACACACACACACACACACACACACACACACACACACACACACACACACACACACACACACACACACACACACACACACACACACACACACACACACACACACACACACACACACACACACACACACACACACACACACAGTCCCGCTCAATGGTCTGAATCCAGAGTTTACACAGGAACACAAAAGACCCCAAATCCCAGAGTTCACGCTGTTAAATGGACTGGAAGACTGCACATTGTAGAGGTCCTCCTCTCATCTGGTCCCTCACCGTGAGTTTACCTGCAGTGTAAGCAGCAGCATTCCCTTTAGTTCACATTCAAACGTTTTCACAGTTGCAACTTAAGGCCTCGACATAGTCCGTTTTGTTCCTTGCGTGGGGGAGTCAAACGGACACAAAAAACGCAAGCTTATTTTATACATAGTCTGCTCCGTCGCTTACGTTGTCTTACATCCGTCTATATTCACTTTAATGTGCAATGTGGTCCGGGCACATGCCACATATAGGCTCTGACCTATGTGTTCAAGTCGGACGAGTCGTAAGAGTCCCATTCATGACAACCTTTACTGCATGTCTCTCCCCTTCTCTCTCTCCCTCTTTCCTGTCCTTCTTCACTTGATACTATCAATAAAGGCAGAAAAAAAAAAAAAAAAAAAAAGGCATCTACAGTGACTCAGTACATTACAGTTGAGAATAAAACAGTGCTGAATTATTTTTATTATGGGATTATTTCTGAAGTGTAGTTGCTTATTTGGACTTGATTTCACGATTCTTTTTGAAAATAGCTGATGTGGTGAATAGTGGTGAAACTGGTTGCTTCTTTTGGGTTTGTTTTCATAGACCTGGTCGCTTGTTTCACTCACAGAATCTGGCAAGCTAGCTTGTCAACAAACCAAACAGCATTTGTAATAGTACATGTTGGTCGCTTCTGTAAACATCACATTGTCACCAAATGGAAGCATGTAGGAGACAATAAATGATACTATCATAGCTTGTACAACGTTGTCCTGTTTAACTTTCATGTTGGCGTCCAGTGAAATAATGTGAGATAGCCATGCCTGTTCGTGTTTATTTTTACAACAGAGTGGCTTCCCTCTTCCTTCGGGGGTAGGAGCAGAGCAGGAAAACAAAATCTTGCTCTCTGCTGCCTCCAGGTGGGCAGGGTGTCCTCGACGCAAGGTACGCACTACGCAACGCAAGCAATATGGTTGCGTAGGCTCGGGATCAGATCTCAACCCGACGGAACGAGACGGATCACGTAACTGACGTGACGCAAGGGGAGACATTTCTCTCACCCTCCGTTGCGTATGTATTCTTGCGTCGATTACGTTCGACTCTGCAAGGCACTTTAGTAGTAGCTTGTAGATTGGCCATTTGCCTTATTACTAAGGCTTATTAGTACTAATACGGCAAATGGCCAATCTACAAGCGACAAATAAAAAGTCGCACTATTTAGTATATAGGGGTCAAGTGGGTAAAGATTATTCTTGTTTTATTTAAATAGGACAACGTAGCGACAGCGAGAAAACCTAAAAGGTTGTGGTTTACGTGGCCAGACAGCGTTGTAGGATCCTGTAGGATCAGAGTCTCAGTCATTCCAATGCTGGACTTCGCTCAGAATTTGCACCTTCACTGAACATGGAAAACGTGAGCATGTATGTAGCTTTAGCTTAAATGTCAAAACCTGGATAGCGTGACAGATATGTAGGCTATCTTCATGAACATCCAGGGATTCAACCAGCAAATCAATTATTTACATCAACGAGCATTCCCAACGCTGGACAAAAATAAAATAAAAAAAGCATTCTTGACACCAGGTCATGCGAGGAGAGTTGGTGTGTGTATACAATACATTCATGTGATGCTATAACTTTGACACAGGTTTCCTGGATAGTGTGTTTGTACAGAACACTGAGAACAGTGGTACATAAGTGGGCCAAACTGTCCATGTGCGAGTAAAGCCTGATTTATTTACTTTGTTGTGAGGCGTGTCACACCGAAAATAGAAGATCTACAAGCCCACAACACTTTGCAATGTGACACGTGACGTACGTTGTAAGTTTGTAGATTGGCATGCAGGACGCTGGCATGCAACTGCATTTACTCCAGTTACTTTAAAATAGGCTTAAGGTGCAGATCAAACTTGCAATGTATACACGCAAAGGAGAAATACAGTGCGTGTCTGTTACGGGTAATACATTTCCAGGTCATGGAAAGTGAAAAATGGATTTAGGGGTGGCAGAGCGGTGGACAAGGAATTAGGATAATCAAGAGATGGATGGAGCTTCAGTCAGGTAAAGCAGTCTGGGAACCCATCTGCAAAAAAAGGAAAACTCTGAAATCTGTCTGAGAGAGTAAAGTGACAGTCACATCAACATGCACTGCCTTTAGCAGACACCCTCTGAGGGGTCACCCCAAGGTTTCGTCCCTGATGGAGGGCCAATGGGCGGTTGAGGGAGGTGGAGACTGGAGAGAGAGATCTTAACTCCAGGAACATGGTTTCCTGTTCTAGTTTGCATGGCAACAGTGAATGGATGAATGGATGATGGATTCATAACACACCAATGAACAGAGGGGGAGGGTGGGACTGGGATGGTGTGTGTGTGTGTGTGTGTGTGGGGGGGGGGGGGGTCAGTCCTTTACATTCAGTCAATTCACATGTCTAGTGAAAACAGGAAAGTGCATTGTTTTACCCTGTTATTCTATTCCATTATAGACATTATACTGTAAATACTAAAAAAGTATTTAAAAAAGAAAAGATTGACCTTAAATAATTGTCCTTATTTTGAACCAGGTGACAGCTTCCAGCACGTGCATAAATGGTAAATGGTGCATTTATATAGCGCCTTTATCCAAGGCGCTTTACATAGATTGTGCATTACATTCACACACATTCATACACCAATGGCGGCAGAAACCATGCAAGGTACCAACCAGCACATCAGGAGCAATTTGGGGTTCAGTGTCTTGCTCAAGGACACTTCGACACCAACTCTGGGGGAGCCCGGGTTCGAACTGGCGACCTTGCGGTTACCATCCGGGAACTCTACCCCTGAGCCACCGCCGCCGCTGCATACACACACACACACACACACACACACACACACACACACACACACACACACACACACCAATGCCTCAGACAAGAGACCTCAATTGTAACCAGCCATAGCAATAATGGCGACAATGCTGTATGACAAGGTCTAACTAGGCCTAGGGCATACTGTAAAGTGGTTTAACTGTCATGCTTCATAATGAGGAAGGGTTGCTGTGCTGTGTGAGAGACAGGATTAAAGGCCTGACTCACATCAGTTCAACTTTTAAATGAAAATGCTCAGACAGAGACTATGCAATGAGAATAAAATGGCATTCATCAGTTAAAACTTAAACGATTATTTAAGATTATTTTCCTCATAACTCTTAAAGAAGACAGGCATTCAATTGTAATTTGTGGGGTTTGTTTGCTGTGATTTGGTCACACTGGACTTCATTTGATATGAAATAAATGTAGCATTCAACAGAATTGTGATGATTTGTGCTATTAAAAAAGGGTGACACTGCAATCGATTTGGACTGACTGCTGAATACAGTACATTTCCGGTATTAGATGAAGCCGTAATGACTTCACGATGGTGAAGTTTGTACTTTGTTTGTACATTGGAAACCTGTCCATAAGGCTGATGTGTTCAGCCAGTCTCTCATAATTCCCAAGACTCTTCCCTCATTCATTTATCGAAATACACATCCATATCCAATATCTTTCTTTTTTGCTCTCTATTCTTCTCTGCTCTCCAGTCTCCACCCACCCACCCCCAATACCCCTCTGCCCCCCCTTCGGTTGGTTCAATTAATTGTGTCGTTGTTGTTGTAGTTGCTGCTGTTAAATGGGTGTAACGTTTTTACTCGAGTGGCAAACTGCCATTCACAATTGAAGTGACAAAACTTGGAACGCTGACACACGAGGAAAACAGGAAAGAATGGCCCTGAGCAGCCCTGGTCCAGAGTCAGTCTGGAGACACCACATTCCACAGCTGCTTCATAGACAGACCAGGCTATGTCATGCTTGTTGTGTTATGGCTGTCATCATTGTCCCAGTCTAAGTGCAGTCTTTCGGTTTCATGTCGGATCATGGAACATGTCATACGTAGAAAACTGGTAAAAAAAAAGAAAAACACCAGATGAGTGGAAATGGTGGCACTCAAAATATATATAAGACCTGGCTCAGACTTTAATCATTTTATTGTGTTACATCAGGCTGCTTATGCATTTCAGCATAGAGCTTTCGCCAGAGCATCATATTATGTTTATCTAACAACATTTATAAAATGGTTTTAGACTTGCTTCTTAATATTATGGAGTGCTGCTATTTCCAGTATGCTGGTGTTTTAAATACACATACACATTATATACACAAGTATTAGGGCTGCAACTATTTCTTTTCTTAGAGATTATTCTATTATTATTACATTTGAAGTGCATACATGTTTTTATGTATTTTATCATTATATTTATAATATATCAATGCATCAATGAGAAAACAATAACTAAGTATAATCAACCAAATCGATTTGATCTGATAAGCCCTTAACAAACAGCCATGGAGGCAACCAGAGGAAGCACACATTAATTTATTTGTTTATAGCCACATTATAGCCCTGTTTCGTTATGCCAATTAATTCCTCAATTTCCTCCCAATGCACACTGCGTTGCGTGTTGTACCCTACTGGAACACCTACCAGTGAGGAGCCCCCACCAGGAGGAGCCAGCACCTCCCTACTGCTCCTCCCGACCAACCCTCCCTGATGACAGGTGCCACCCCAGCGACCAACCCTCCCTGCTGACAGGTGACACCCCAGCGACCAACCCTCCCTGCTGACAGGTGACACCCCAGCGGCCAGCGACCATCACTCCCTGCTGACAGGTGCCACCCCAGCCTGTAGTATTACGTGCAGACAAATATCTTTTTTGTGACCAAAGCAATTATGATGGTGCTGCCTTACGGATTTATGCTCACACCACTACAAGCTCCTTTGACAATAGAACTGCCTCTAAAAACACACACTATGCTGACCCCAAGAGCTCTGAAGACTTCAGTTAAGTTAAGCCATTTCCTCTGAGACAGAGACAGACAGAAAGACTTTGTTTAAACCACAAGGCCCAAAATCAACACCAAAATGACCCAAAATAACTTCTGTTTGAGAGTCTCAAGGAAAAGTGCCCCTGTGAGTGCAAACAAATCGTTTGCCACAACTACCACCAGCCAGGCCTGTGCTGTGTGGTGGGTCTCAGGAAAGTGTATGGAGTATGGCCACCGAGTGCCCAAACCCAAACTAAAATGACGGTCAAAAGGATTTAAGATATTTTTGTTAATGCTCGCTTTGTATCTTTTATACTCTAAAATAAACAAAGGGAGCATTAACAATAAAATAAAATAAAATCTTCATTTACTTCAAGATTGTGGCTCGAAAATGTGCGGCTCTAACATTTAGAGACACAATCTTGAAGTAAATCAGAGAACAGCAACTTGGGGCTCTTTTCAAAGCTTAAAAACATCTGCAAAGGGAGGGGAGGGCTATGTCATAGTAACTGGCATAGACAGATTGTTGGCCTCAGCAATGAAGAGAGTCCCACAGACATGACCTCCATGCCAGGCTGTTAACAGGATTTCAACAACAAAAAAAAGCTAGGCTAATAAAATAAAACAATGCATAAGCCGAGGAGCAGTCAGCATGAGTTAACAGCATGTGTAGTGAGACTGTGGTCATTAATGCCACCACCATGTGAAATACACAAACAACTACAGCTAAAGCCAAGCCTACATTATCCCAAGTCAAAAACCCTTAACAATGCACCCTCATTAACAAGATGCCAGCAGTTCCACCACAACAAAAAGAACACGAGAGATAGCGAGAAAAAGAGGTAGAGGGGAGAGAGAGAGAGAGAGAGAATGATCTGAGGCTAAATGCGAGAATGAGTTTCTGACTGGCCCCAGAAGCAGGCCTTCAAACTGGGTTAGGGGAGCTGCATCTCCCCCAGGCTCACTTTACTGGAGCAAACGTGACATTGGAGTGGGTGGGGGCGAGAAGGGCTTGAGGGAGGTTCTGATGGAGTTATGTCCCAATATGGGCATTGGGTGGAAGAGAGGGGGGGGGGGGGGGGGGGGTTGCCCAATGCCACCACTACAATGGCAGCCCGCTTGGCTCCACTGAATCGACTCGCATACTGTACGTGTGCGAGTCACACACACACCTCTCCTGAGACCCTGTCTGAATACAGTCTGTCCAAAGGGACTTTGTTGTCATGAAACAGATGCACACACAACCACACTTCCCACTGTGGTTTACGCGCCTTTCACTAGAACACACCCACGCTGGAGCCTCGTTTTTCATGGCAAGTATCTGTGTGTGTATAATTCATACATACACAGAACATCTGTCCATTCTTACGCTTTCAAAGTCAAAACAAACACTGGATTTTACTGTGTACCACACACACACACACACACACACACACACACACACACACACACACACACACACACACACACACACACACACACACACACACACACACACACACACACACACACACACACACACACACACACACACACACACACACACACACACACACACACACACACACACACACAAAGTGTTCTCAACTCTGATCATCAGATGGTGTTTCAGTCCTCTGCCTGAGCCAGCTGGGCTGGCCCCCCACTACAAAATCACTACTATCCCCTTACACATCTGGCCTCGTCAACACAGACACCCAAACACCGGTTCCTCCGGGTCAGCGGAACGGCCTTAAAGAAGACTCTTTCTACTGAGACTGACATGATGAGGGGGATGCAGAGACAGAGGAAAAGAGACAGAGGGAGAAGAAGAGAGACAGAGGGAGGGGCTCCGGCACACAGTAGTAAACAACTCTGAAAGACGTGTGTGAATGGCGAGTGTGTTTCTGTGTGTGTGTGTTTCTGTGTGTGTGTGTTTCTGTGTGTGTGTGTGTGTGTGTGTGTGCACCGTGGTACGTGTGAAAGAAAGAGGGAGAATGTGTGAGAGTGCTAGAGAGTGAGAGACACTGGGAGCCATTGCTGCTTATAGCTTTTAAAAGATTGCAAAAGAACCACGCACGAACACTGAAAAGAAGCCCAGAACGTCTGTAAGAGTGAGAGAGAAAGAGTGAGGGAGTGTGGAATTCAGAGGCCGGAGGAGGAGGAGGAGTGGCCGTTTGGGCTACTACTAGCCGTTATGGTGTAGCGTGGGACTCCAGGCGTAGAATTCCTCCTGCAATGCTCTGTCAATGCCACTTCTGTTCTGCAGCAGAGCCCTGCCATGTCAAAAGCACTGCAGATACAAAGGAGACCATGTCTGTCTGAGTGAACAACATTGTGTGTGTGTGTGTGTGTGTGTGTGTGTGTGTGTGTGTGTGTGTGTGTGTGTGTGTGTGTGTGTGTGTGTGTGTGTGTGTGTGTGTGTGTGTGTGTGAGAAATGTATGTGAGTAAAATCTCTCCCTCTGGGCGTGTGTGTGGGCGTGTGTGTGTGACTGTGTGCAATGTGCATGCATGTAAATCTCCACACTACCACAGGTTTCTCCCCTCGTGGGTGTAGGCTGCTATGCTACGCTAGAGCTCACTGATGCTAATAATGATCTGACAGCAAGTGGTGAAAAAGCATCCACTACTACCCCAAACACGCAAACTGCCCACAAGTATCATGGACCCTGCAGAGCGCACACACAATGCAGGAACTATGAACAATTAGCAAATGCAAAAGCTACTGTAACTTGTTGAGAGCAAATAGTAGGCTATGTTCAGAAGTATATGAATCGCCACAAAGCCCCCTGTGTGTCCAATGCCGAGGGCTCTGCGGGGTGTGCCACATACAGAGCCAGGGCACCCTGGGAAAAATGTCTGCTTTTCTGCTAAATCTGCAGAAATATCTGATGATGCTCCTACCAAAGGGCGAGCAGGTAGAGGGCGACCAAAAATCTCCTACAGCTGCAATGATACTGTATATTAGGCCGTGAGCCAGGACCCCAAATCTGGGGTCATCTGTACCGATGGGGTGAATAAGTCTCATAGTGATTTTTGGGAAGGTATACATCCCTAGTGCTAGGAAAAATGTGATAGCATTGCATCTGTGGTAGCTTTCTGTGTGTTATCACTCCATTTATAACCACATGCCAAAACTCAATTTTCTAAATCCGAATGGAGCATTCTACTTCAAACTGATGGTTCTCTCCTATTATTGATCATATATCTTTGAAGAATGGTTGGGATACAGCTCAGACTATATATTTCTCTGAAAAGTTGTTAAAATTAGCACATCTAGAAATGTTATCTATTACAGGAGAGACAACATATAGGGACTATATATTACATGAGACGTACTTCTGTTTTCATGAAAGATGCAGCACAAAGGTTCCCTCTGTAAATAACTGTAAATATTTAAAACCATTTTAGAACATAAATTCTAATGAAATGTTTTATGAAATCCTATAAACTAAATATAGTGTAAGTGTACAGTGTAAGTAATGCATAAGATAACTTTCCGTTCACCATTACATCTCCTTTTAGTCCATTTGACACTTCTATCTGTTCAATACCAAACCTAATAATGCTGTTTCATATTACGTTTTTGTTGTTGATTTGTATTTGGGGACAATTTTAGCTTGGTTGCCCAAACTTTGGTAATTGGCATAATCAAAAAAGGCCTTTATATCAGGTCAATCTCACATGTTAAAGGTCTGGTCAATGAAACAGAAACAACTATTTCTATTTCTATAACAACTTATACTTATACATTTGTAATAATAGCATAAGAAAATATGATAATATTTACCTTTTGCAACTACATTCAATATCTGTAAGCTTCAACTCATAATCAGGAACATAAAATCAACCCACCACACCCCCCCAGCCCTCCTGATTGGCAGCAATATCTTACCCAAATCCTGATCTACCTCATCGTCAAAAGTATATCCTCTTTATTATCAACATCACTTCTCATTTGTAGCTTCAACATCTCATCAGGTGTCAGGTCACCCTTAGCAAAATGTGGATCTCCCATCCAAATTGCGTGACATCACCTGAACTTTCAAATTGAGCTTGGTGGTCTGCCACATTCCACTTGTATATGAGTACAACTGTCGTGGTACAACAGCAGCAACAGATTGTTACATTGTGACACCTAAACTCACCCAGCACATCAGGGTAGTCTGGGAAGTTCCCTGCCAGCAAAGTATTTTGTGCTCTGATCTTGCCTTTGCACATGGATATGAGGTTACACAGGACTGTCCCATTGAAGGTCGTTAATGTCAAGGCAATTATGTTTATGCACTGTCAAATAGGTCTACATCTATTCTATGGTAACATATAGCTGTATAAGTCATATTATCCTGCTCATTACTGTGCACAAAAATTATCCAAATGTTACTGTGCATTTTGAGAACCCCCACATTTTCAGTAAAGCGTGCACACTGTGCGGCCCCCACACACCATCATTCTACATCTAGTTGAATACCCCTGCTGTAGGTTACAACAACAAACAGCTGCATATCAATGGTAAGGTGAATACTGTGCATGTCAACCAGTGACCATACTGTATCTGCTGCATGCTTGGACACACCTGCTTATGAGACAGACATTGACCTGACCTTTAGCACATAAGATTGACCTACTTATAAGAAATTGATTTTATGTGACAGTTATTCTGTTCATTTTGTAATTGTATTGTTTTTACATAATGCAGTACAATAGAACATCACTTTGGGTGTGGTATGGACACCATTTTGGATTTGGCAATACATAATTAACTAGTGATGGGAGATTAATCGGCAAACACATCAGTATCGGGCGATTTGAGTTGTTTTTAGATTAATCGGCATCGGTTTGATTAATCAGACCGATTACGTTTTTCAATAAACTTTTCCCTACTCCTTTTTCGAACATAGTAACTGCGAGAGTGAGGTCTAGCCAACACCAACTCGGGATTCCTGGATCGCTGCCCTCCACAATGTCCTATCCAACATCAGGTTATTGAGCTCTGCAGTGTTGTTAGCCAAGCTGTCGCGCCGCAGCACGTCTACATAGGTGGTACGCTTCTTTCCCCCCTTGGCTTTGCCCTGGGTTTGGCTCCCATAGTCAATTTACTTGCCTCAAGTTCTGGGTACCTGACGCAGTGCCCTGCCAGCCTCATCCTTCTCTCTCTGACTTTGTCCGTGACCCGTGGTAGGTCCCCATAGAAGAGGTCCACATTTCTGATGTGACACCTAGTGCCATTCGTAGCATTCTTGTGTAGACTCCATCCAGGGATTTTTCCTGTTGTACTGTGAGGGTCCATGTCTCGACAGTATCTATGAACAGCCGTCTCTTAAGGTCTTCTCCCATGTCTGATTTCCACACTCTCCTCATCCCGTGCAAGGCTTTCCAGGCAAGTGCTCTCCGAACCTTCAGATCCTTTTCAGTTGAGGCAGTCCAGGCCCCGAGGTACTTGAAGTCCTCGTCCCGTCTGCAGTGGCAATGGTTTTGTCCTCTGTGTTGACTGTCATTACCTTTGTTTTCTTGGTATTGAGCTTGAGGCCGAACTTGGACCTTGGCTCAAGTCTGGCTGTAGCTTGACTCTATCATCTGGACCAACTTTTCTGGAACTCCGTAGGCACGTAGAATACTCATGAGTTTCCCCCGGTGGATGGTGTCGAAAGCCTTTTGGAAGTCAATGAATGTGATCACCGCTGACAGGTTGCGCTCCCATACCCCTTCCAATATCCTCCTCAGTGCCAGTATCTGCCAAGCCCAAAGTAACAGTTTGAACAGATCTACAAGCTCACAATATTATAAAGGTATTTAATACTTTCAGCGCCATTGCCGACAATTAAAGTCAATTGAAGCCTAATTTTGATACTGACGCTTAACACCATTGCCGACGGCCTTCGGCAATTGTGCTTTTATGGCGCATTCGATTGCTCGAGCCATAATGCTACTCACGTTAGCCGGTTAGCTAGCTGTGTTGTTAGCACAGCACTGGATCGCCCATCTTAGATCGTCGTCGCCATAATAATCCATTCTATTTCTTTCAATCGCCTGTATCTCCTATTCCTTGTCCCAGATGGCATTTTGGTCAAAACAGCGTTTCTTTGACGGCACAGATATGACGATCTGGAGCTCTGCAGAGCTCCGGTCTGGCTTCAGATGGTAAACAAGGCCTGTCCGCTCTGTGTAGTTTCCTAGGTTATGATTCCTGCTCATGGACCGGAAATGGCGGCTTTTCAAAATAAGAGCTCAAATTAAAAAAATGCTGGCGTGAATTAGATCCTAATTTTTCAATAAATGATAGCGGCCTAAGTGTTAAGTTAGATGTGACTTGCCTAAGCCTGCAGTGCAGACACCCCGTTACATGTATTTTTCAGAATAGACAAAATTATAATCTTTCAATACAGAATGAGATCGACATTGGTAATATTGGTTATCGGCCATAACAGCAATTAATTATATCGGATATTGATATCGGCCAAAATGTCTCATCGGCACATCCCTATAATTAACTGATCACTTTCACTGATTCAGCCACATTCCTTTAGTCCTAAACCCCCAAATAATGATGAATTAGTATTAGTTATAGCCATTTTAAGCTCCTGGCAGCCATATTGGACGCCATCTTGAAAATGACGCCTTTCCAGAACATATATTTTCCTATATTTTCAGTATATTCTTAAGCATGCCTAGAGGTACCAGAACCAATTGGAAAAACCTTTTCTATCATTTTTGGGGGGTGTATTACTATTTTTTTTCCATATTGATCCATGCAATTTTCGCCTAGTGTTATAAAATAAAATGCATGATAGCACTCATAAAGCTACCACGGGTGCAATGCTATCACATATTTTCTAACTCTAGACATGTATACCTTCACAAAAATCACTATGAGCCTTATTCAGCCAGATGGTACAGACCAACCCCCCTGGCTCACGGACTATATATGGTACATATGGTTCTTGCCCAGATTATATACAAATGCATCTTCTACATTTTTAATAAGGCACAAATGTTCTCCTGTATGGATTGTGCTCAGAGCAGCTATGCTACACAAACAGTACTGTTAGTTACTACAAAATACACTAAAATAAACTTTTAATGGGGGGGAGCTCTCTTCGTTTTACTTTTGTGTTTCATCAGTAAGTATTCAATTATCTTAAGAGATACAAAGTTCCAATGTCACATGTAGGGGATATTACATTGAATTTCTTAGAGTGTGGACTTTATCTAGAGTTGAGTATTTTGTCATGCCCTCTTATCGGTCTGCACCTGAGCCTGTTTGGATGTGCCTTTTTTGCATACCAATATCAAGGTGATCATTCTCAACCACAGTAACAGCGATCATTAGTGTGGTTGCCCTAACAGGGCAACCAGACTAGTGTGGTTGCCCTAACAGGGCAACCAGACTATTGTTATTGTACATTTGGATACTTTGCCGCACTACTCCTCCCACAGTTTTTACCGCACACACTCGAGCCATATGTCAAATCGACCGGCTTCATCGGGAATCGTGTGCTTGTATATTGCTAAGAGATCCGTTGTATAGTTTAATTGATATTAATGAATTAGTTCTCCATAGACTTATAATGGGGAAATCGAAGACTAAATTTAAGTATTTTTTTCCCTTGGAGACCGTAAGCGGTCCTTGTGAACCGTAAGCGGACATTGTAATTGGCTAGCAACATTAGTGGGAGGGGCCGATGTAAGCGACTGCGGCAACCACACTTCGCACTTTTTCAAAATTGCAACCTTTCCAGTTTATATTCATATTTGAATAGAAAAGAGAGGTCGCACACAATGCATCGCATCGCGACGCATTGTGAGCTTGTAGATCAGCTATTTTCAAATGGTCGAAATGTATATAGGGTTGAAGTGGTTACAGTAATGTATGTTTTTCTAATCAAAATGTAAATCTCCAAAGTAACTAGTAACTAAAGTTTTCAAATAATTGTAGTGGAGTAAAAGTACAAATGTTGGCTCTGAGATGTAGTGGAGTAGATGTAAATGTATTGGAAATTGGAATACAGTCAAGTAAAGTACAAATACCTCAAAATTGTACTTAAGTACATTATTTTAGTAAATGTACTTAGTTACTTTCCACCACTGGGTTAACAGCAGGAGGATGAGTTAACAAAACGTCAACAAAGAGAGAAGTATATGACCAAGCTGTCCGTCTGATGACAAAAAAGATTACGAAAGAAAGGAGAGAGAAGTATGACTAAGACACAGAAGTGGTCAATGTTATCCTCAACTTCATATTGACATCTGTCCAGATCATATCTCACACCAGGGCTGCAGGGCTGAATCATTCAGGCCGCGGTAGTCAAGTCCTACACCCAGCCAGGCCACCCTATCCCTATACCCACACGCGTGTACGTTTGGATTACAACAGAGCCATAGAGTATAGACAGAGTTGCGACATTGAGGGGGCAGAAAACAGCCCGGTCACGTGGTTCATGTACTCGCGCGAGCCCTATCGACTACAATAGATTCTGTAAACTTCCGGTGTCCCTATTCGCCAATAGAAGTCTATGTAGAAGAGGACTGGCCCCATGAAGTGAACGGAGTTGTCGTAACTCTGATGGGCTCTGGATTACAAGTAGGGCTGCACGATATGGCCAAAATTTCATATCTCTGTATTTATGCCAAATATTGCGATATCGATACGATATACGATATTACCGTTAAAATTTAATATTCTACATTTTAAGTACATACACGTGTGGGGATTGAAAAACCATAAAACCTGGGTGATCTACTGTATGCTATCAAATTGTATGTTTATTCACGCAGCATAGTACTGTACAGTATATGAATGATACATTCTCTGGCGGATTTTCGTTTCTACCCTTCTAAGGACCAGCTGAGACCCCAACTTTGAGAACCAATGGTGTAGTGACGGGCGGGAACCCGTTTGTGTTTTAAGAATTATGTTATACTTTAGCTATATTCGGTTTCAAAACAGGCCGTATGCGGGTACACTATAGTAGCTTTTCGTGCTGGGGCCCTTTACTTTAGAATCATATGATAGACTGACTGATCAGCTGGTTATGTTCTTTCACCACTTTATTATTTGTATATGTAACAATACATAACATTATATGAGAGCCGCTATAATTAAGATTTCCAGGGTGAATGCCTCCGACTTAATTGGCCTAATTTTCTACAGTGCCACCCTGCTCTTTGGGCCCTGCAAGGGGTTGTGCACAGAATTTCCCATTCAGGAATCCAGCTCTGACGCATCCCCAAAGCTAGTTAGCTAAAAGTTAGCTACTTTATTAGTGTGGTTGCCTATGGGCAACCATACTATTGTAATTGTAACACTTTATGTATTATTAGTGTGGTTGCCAGACTATTGTAATTGTAACACTTTATTTTTACTGGAGTAAGACTTTTTTTGAAACGCTACTCCTCCCATTGTTTTGACTGTACGCACTTGAGCCATATGTCAAATCGACCGACTTCATCGGGAATGGTGTGCTTGCTATAGATAAATGTTGTATAGTTTAATTGATATTAATTAATTAGTGAATTCATTTTCCCCATTCACTTAACATGGGAAGATCTAAAAGTCCAACTCAAGTATTTTTTTCTCTGACACCATAATAGCTATAGTTACAAGACTTGGCAGGGAGGTTCATAATAATTACAAAAATGAATTATCATATAATTACATCGGTCGGCCTCAAAATTATTTTGTCCCTGGATTCCTTGGGTCATGACGCATCTCCCCATATAGGCCACGCCCATTTGCGTCATGATCGATTTTCCGCCATTTTGAATCTTCTCCAAAACACAGTTTTTGCTCCTCCTCCTACAAACTTTGTCCAAATCTCACAAAAATCGGTACACATGATCTCTGGACCTTTCCGTTGAAAACACCACAGGCGGAATTTTGATAGTGCGTATCGTTCGGCCGTAATCGGCTTCCGAAGTTAGTGGGAGGGGCCTATTTTACAAAAAACACCACAAATCACAAACCAAATGTCCAACCCACCCCAAATTTGAATCAGATATCGCGGGTGGTTTAATCAACCAAAAGCCAAAAGCAATTCCATTTCCATCCATTTGCGCCGCAAATGCAAAAAAAATTACCGTTTGTTGCAGATTTTTTTTTGGGGGGCATAAATACCCTCCGAATTACTTACACATGATCACAGGTGTGACTTGAATTTGTAATTGGCTAGCAACGTTAGTGCGGCAACCACACTTTGCAATTTTTTTAAATTGCGACCTTTCTAGTTCCAAATGTCGGCGCAAATAGGCAAAATTAACAGAAAATGGCAGAACTACATTTACTACAACTTCACAATGATTCAACTTGTAGATCGGCTATTTCGGCAAAGAGATTTGATGTTGAGGGAGAAAATGAGCGGTCCATGGATGGACCCCAGTCCCCAGTCGATGAAGTATAGGGTTTAATAAAGCTGGTCTTTTATATATTGCAGGCCTGTTATATAATGGGTGTTTTACCATTATCCTAATAGGTATAGTTATAGTATGTTTCCTGTCTATCATCAGTCTGTAGACAATTGAATAATACCTGACCTTTCAGAGACAATACAGGCCAGTTGAGTACAGGTGTTGTTAACCCTGCTATTAAACCAGTTTGCGGTGCATGACCTAGCTAGCTCCACATAAACATGTGCAATATAATGCTTGGAGGAGGCTATTTTTGTTTCTTCCTTAGCCTATTCTATAAAGTAACTACTTACTACAGTTACAGTACATACCTGATAGCTAGAAGCTACTGTTCTGATGCTCTCTAACCACATGAACCAAAGCGTCCTTATTTTTGGCAGGGGTTAACATTTGGCTAAAATAGCAGATCAAGCTTTGAGATGCGTCGTGAGTAGGCCTGTAACAATTACTACCTAAATCGCAATTATTTGAGATAATCGCTTTTTTTTTTTGCATAATCGTCTTGTTGAAAAATGTGCAAAATTGTGCATATTACATTTTCAACAAATAGCAGAAATAGCTTACAACACATCACTTCGTTGTAAGCTTATAGATATTTCCACTATTTTGTAAATTTTTAAAGTAAGAATTATTAAATGTGTCAGTGATTTTCAGTGAAACTATGCCATTTGTAATCACGAAGCCGAAAAGGAAAACAGAAATACAAATCGTAACTCCCCAATGTTCAATGCAAAAAAGCCACAATTAAATCATTAATCGCAATTATTTGTGTCTCACAATTAATCGTCAACTTAAATTTGCAATCGGAGAACTAAGGGAAAGGGATGCCAAGCCTTAGTACAGCCCACTAGGGACACTGAATGTACATGGGGTTTAAGTGGTTAACGTGTGAGGTTCAACAGGTAGGGAACGCATATATCTAAATGACGGAGCGGTTGCGCAAAGACCCGCCCAGCAGCATTGTTTAATGCAATTTATAATTTAAGTATTTTTTGTTGAAGTATTCATGACAAAGTTGTACAGTATGTATATCCATAACATAAACAAGCAGCACGCTAGCAAACAATTCTCTAGTTCTTTGTTTCACTCATTTTATTATTATTATTATTTTCACAATTATATTACCTGATCATCTTCTTCTTACACTAGTTTAAACTTTTGTCACATGAAACTCTATACCGTCATATGCATACATCTGTCGCGCAAATTATCTAAACATTAGAAAGTCGGCTAGCCGGCGTATCTGTGTTTCAGATTGTGAAAATATAATAATAATAATAATAGGCCTAATAATAAAATGATTGAAATAACTAGTGTATTGTCTGCACGTGCTGCTTGCTTATGTTATGGATATACATACTGTTGACTTTTACAACAGTTATGCAAAAAGTGTGTATGCAAAGTTTGGCATGGATCGGGCCAACGGTGGCGGAGATTAGCTGGTAACGGACGGACGGACGGACGGAAGGACGGACGGACGGACGCACACACACACGGACGGAGTGCAAAACATACGCTCTCCCCATGCATTCGGCCTGGTGGAGACAATGACAAACAGCCAGTAATGAAAGTGCTTTGTTCTCAAAATACATATATTCCTTCTAAAACAGATCGGGCGGGTTGGTGTCAGGAACTGCAGACCACAATCTGTTACAGTCATACACACACACATACACAGACAAACTGTAAATCAATTTCAACATTGTTACTGCCCGGCTTTGAAAAAAGCTGTTGATGTTATGGGTCCTTCACTGGTTCCTGGATTGCTACACACTTTTCCTCAGACCGTGACGGCTCTTTTAAATCGCTTGGATATTCTTCACTTCAGACTGTTAGCTTATCATGGACCCCCCCCCCCCCCAAAAAAAGGGGAAAAAGAAAGAACACCCATAAATCCTGCACCTGCTAAAATCAATGACTTTGCTGCTGAGCCATAAACAATCAGTCAAGCCAAGCAGCCAGTGGCTCAAGGACAGGTTGGCTCTGAGACGACTCTACCAGCTGTGAAAAGTAGAGCTTTGAGCAACAGGCAGGCCAGTAGCACAGAACCGCTAATTGGCTCATATGCACTAAACTAAAGGATGGCCGACAGGTTAGCTTTACTATATACTGTAAGGCAGATAGTGTGATAAAGCCGAGTTCCCTCTCTAGTTGAAATAACTACATTATGTATCTTGGGTTGACTATACAAAAACAACTGGGGGCAGTTTAGGAGAGCAGACTGATTAAAAGGGATACATGAAGAATCGGAATTTGTGTCAATACTACCAATGTTGTACACCATCTCAAAACTATTGTAAATGCAAAAATGTAGGCCTATTCTATATAGAAGACTAGAGCAATATCTTGCGGAAAATCAAACAGCTAATGTTGCTCTTGAAAGGATGCTGCTGGTGTATGGAAATCAATACGTTCTTTAAAGAACTACATTAGCATGGAAAACCATCTGAGTGACAACCCCAACTGTTGTCACAAAGTCACTGAAAATATTTTTCAGTTTGTTAGAAATGCTTTTATTACATGTAGGAGACGGAGCTCCCTGCACATATTTCGTTTTTTTCGAGTGTGTATGTATATATATATATTTATATATATATATATATATATATATATATATATATCTCATCACTAATATATCAATATCGGCCATGAACACGTAAGTCATGTCGGTCGGGCGATCCCTAACTGATCCAAACTTCCTCCTTAAGAACCTTTTGCTTCTGCATCATGACCTTGGCAACCCAGCAGTCTGGCAGGTGACGGGGAAAGAATGTCGGGCAAGGATCCCAAACAAAAAAAGGAAAAAAAGAAACGGTATCGTTGCATTTGTGTAGTGTGGCCCACTTTCCAAGGCTTTCCTGTGGCCTACAAAAGAACACCGCTTCAGGCAATTGCACAGAAATAGACTGTACCAAGAGAGATCTGTTGCTCAGGGGAGTCTGCATTGCCATCAGAAGAACCAATCGATAAGGGCATATGGTGTACATGTTTTTCAGGAACGCAAGCTGTCATACACAAAACTCAGGTTTCAATGCAACCGTTTATCTAGCCATTTAAATTCTTGTGCACTAAGATCTTGGATTAAGTTGTGAGTTAAGTTATTGTACCGTAATTGTCCAGTGTAATGTCATATTTGTGAACTCTGCAAACTATCAAATGACACAAAACTCATGGTAACCACATGCCTAAAACCACTATTCAGTTCTGACATTGCAGCATGCTACCTAACCTGGCTGTGTTATGAAAGAGCAGGCAGTGATGCTGTCAACTTGAAAAGCCTCAATTTCATATTGAAGACCCATTTCCTCATGCACGCGGCAGTTGTGCAGGCTGAAATCTCCGCTTGCGCACAAAACTCAGAGCTGTTGTCTTCGCTGACAGGATGCGAGTATAAAAGTGAAACGTGAGCAGGAAGTGTGTATGGGTCATAAAGCAGCACGGTGTGAGCACACACACACTCATTCTCACAAGCAGAAAGACAAACACGAGAGAAAGACAGACAGGCAAAGGACGTTAAAGCAGCCCAGTGTGATTTGCATAGTTTCACTGTGGCTCAACATTTCCTCATGGGATTTTTTTGAACACAAACAAATATGTGAAAAATTATTATGAAGCCTGGTGTGCATTGGACACTAGCGGCTTTTGTGGTGATGACACTTATATTTATAGGAAGCTGTTATGGGTTAATCTGTATTACTAGTAATTAGGCTAAAGTGGACAACGAGATATTACCACCTACCAATGAGCTAAAAAGGCTACTGTCACCGTGTGTGAGCGTACAGGCAAGTGAAGGAAAAACAATACCATGCTATGCATCAATGCATGCTATGGGCCTGCAGGCTGCAGCATACTATTGTGGTATGGTCACACATATTCAACATTGTATGTATTTGTAAGCTCAACATTGTGGATTTAAATCTGATCTCGTCTCCTGTGGCGTCCTATTCTATAGTGTCTAATAATGCATAAATATGATTTTATATTAAGGTCTGTTCTGTTACAACACACCCACACTCAAAGTCTGTTGGACTCCGTCTAAAGTCTAAACCCAACAACTTGCATAGTGTTCAGCCCAGATGGTAGTATTGACTGAGTCAGCTGTGTACGATGGACCATTGTTAACTGGATGATTAGTGGCAGGAGATAGAGGATGAGAGGTAGAGGCTAAGGAGCAAACCTTCTTATACTTTAGCAATGCTGGCTGGATGGCTTAATGAGCTCAATCAGACTTACAGATAGAGCTGGGATACTCTTAATGGGGATGTGTGACCAGTATAATTAAATTACTGTAAATGTTTCAATGCACCATATATGCCAACATGCTAGTGCTACTACAATTAGTAACTAGGAAACGGCTAATTGAGCAGTCCCACCGTACAGTGGATGGCAATGCATTAATATAGTGGTCAAGTCATGTCCTCCTCCTCAGCAATAATGCAGTATATTGTTGAGCTGAGATGTAACATGTTCACAAGGTGTTCTGTATCTGCCACAACCTAAACATTTCATATTTTGTATCCGAGAGTGACTTAGCAGGCCGTTGATTGTGATAGCCCTAGCTGAACAGAAGGATGCATGGGGAAAGGAACATCAGCTTGTGGAAGGAATCACTACAAGGTCCAGTAATTTATTAAGAATGTGCAAAGTTGTCTTGTGACTCACAGCATACAGCTGAATGACCATCAAACACCAGGATCCGTGAATGAATGCAGTGGGAGAGTTGTCCGTGCAACTGGCTAACTGCATGTTCAGCTAATACTGCAGTCAGATATTTGGGCTAGGCGTCTGTACAGTACACTCTGCAGCACAGGAAGGAAATCCTGTGGGATTTCTCAGTTTGTGTCACAAAGCAGCTTGTGATACATAGCTGTGCTCTCTGGCGACCAAATGAAAATCACTGTTGCAAGTAGATTAATTTGGAGCTATGCAACTGCTATATATACTGAATATCACATTACCCCACCTAGCCTGGTTCAGTCTTGATTTCTTGAATCAGCACTTTTTGTTTGATTGACACCAGCAGATGCCATAGAAATCTGTCTTGTGAAAAATACTACACTGAATACTAAAGATTTCTGAGGGCCCCAGTAAGCCCAGGACACCTGAAATATCATTACATTTCACTGTTGCCCTGTTACTGGATGCTTAAAATTGTAATAGCAGTGACTGTAATAATGGTGATGTAATAACACATATTACACATGCATTTATTTTCACATGCTACGAGCTGAGGTGGAAGCTCCTACGAATGGAGTGTAAAGCCTTATTCATACTTACATGTACAGTTATTGTTATGTGTCAGTGTGTGCACCCAAAATCGCACATCTACAAGCTCACAACACGTCGACGTCTCACACAATGTACAACTAGCCGTTCATAATTCTAGTTTAGTGTATTTTAAAAGTGTTATTACTGTACCACTTTGTATGAGTCAAAGTTTATTTTCATTGTGCATCAATCCGTCTGCTTCCCAGTTTTGATTAACATGCAGGTTGCACAGCTAAAGTTATCTAATTGGATACTTTTATCATTACATACAACACAACAAACAACACTCGGACAACTCAGCAACGGGCCAACGGCTGCCACCTGTTTGCATTTCGGTAGGAATACCACCGAGTCATATTTGCAGACTGGCCTGGCACTGAGTGATTACACTCGATTATAGCTGTCTCACCCTCCTGTCCCTGCCAAGCTGCATAACAGCAGCAGGTTAAAACTGCACACATGCATGCAACCACAGCCACAGCCACAAACACACAACTGTTCTTAGAACACCAGCTAGCATTTCCAGTCGTGGGCAAGTGAAAACTGAGCTGAGAGTGAAGCAAGCAAGCTACGATGCTTTAAATTGTGAAATTTATAGACAGAGCGATGAGCAGACATCCAGGGATGACACACACATAAACACACTATAACCCACCGTCTTGGCAGGGCATGAATGATCTGTGTGCTGTGTTGGAGGCTGTGCTGACCAATATGTCAGTCTGGCCGATATATCTCCATTTTCTAAAAACATTGGTATCCATAATAATACAGCTGAGCTGAGCACTGATTCCCGATATTTAACCACTAGGCCCTATCAACCTTACCTGCCTGCCATCCCTATTTTGGGCATGTCATTATAGGCGAAGATCTTCAAACGTTTTCCAAAAGAAATTTCAATAGGGCTTAAGTGGTCTGACCCAAAAACCTGGCATTTGTCGGGCTACACATACAATTCAGACACACACACACACTCTTAAGGCCCCTCCAAGGGACATTTGTAAACGTGTACATGTCTTTGCTCTCTTCAATGGTTTCCCCAATGCTTGCACCACATCACATCAGCATGGCATCTTGCAGCCTTTTAAATGTTCAACAAAAGCCCACACAAAACACAACATGAATTGATTAGTCACTGTAAACCGATTAGTGCTGGCAGCACGACGTGAACAAAGGCTCTGGGAAGGACATCGTTATTACTCAGCTACTACGGCTCATTATGTTGTCAAGTACCCAAATGTTATCAGCTTCATCAAACACTACCTCTGGCCAGAGCTAACAATGGTGACGATAAGGTCAGCAAACTAGTAGAGGCACAAGATAGCAGTGTTTCTCAAACCACGGTCCATATCCCAGATATGGCCCATGGAATGTTGCTGCTGAGTGTTCCCAGGAGTCCGTATTTTAGAAATAAACAGTAGTTTGTGAAGTAGACTATGTGAACATCCTACAATACAATTCTTTGGCTGATTTGGCATGAGCCAACTGAGTATACTATTCACATAAACATTACACTACACACACTAGTTAAGCAGACAGCATGTTCTATAGTTAGGCTATGCACACCACAAGCAAAGCATCTTCCAACCGAGATAATCAGATCATGCACAACAGCCATTGTCTCGTCTTAGATTTGTGAAATTCGTCCAGCATGCCAGAAATGTTGCTATAAGATCCTTACATTCTCTGTATGTTGCTATAAGATCCTTACATTCTCTCTGCGCGCACACACACACACACACACACACACACACACACACACACACACACACACACACACACACACACACACACACACACACACACACACACACACACACACACACACACACACACACACACACACACACACACACACACACACACACACACACACTGTATGTCCTGCACAACAGCAGCAGCCAGCATTTTAATGGATCATGAGCTTCAATATATCAGATTCCTCTACACTGGGAGTTCTTCAAAACCACTGCAGCCCTGAGACAACTTTGAGAAATTTCAATCTCACTTTTGAAGACAAATCTGAGCAATCGAGCTTCCCCATGGGACTAAACAAAAACATATGAATATTTCACTTGTCTTCTTCAAATGAGTACATGCGAGAAACAATCACCTGGTCAATGTTGGGTCCCAACACAACATTAGGAACCACTGATCTTGACTGGTTGGTCAAGATCCTGGTGTTTTCGTGTTAGAGAATTCACTGAAGTCATTACAGCCAAGTGCTTCAAGGGTGGTACCTGAACTGAACACCCCCACACCAATAAATACTTGTAGGGAGTGCCCTAAACATGAGTAATCACACCACCTCATCTCTGCCTTTACATATGAATAGAATGTACCGGTATTTTAATGTATTTTAATGTATCACATTAATTTGCATCGCACAGTACTTGGTACACTGAATTGCAAAATTGCAATGATAAGTCATCAATTTTAATAACCTGCCCAAGGAAGGACTACAGATTAAAAAGAGCACATTTAGCAAACTCTTGCACATTGACAGCGGCATGGAAAAAGAGGATGTGCATTGTCGCTGGTAAATAAAAATGAATACGTAAAGATAACGATAAAGAACACTGACCATGACTTTTGCTCCCACCCTTAATGTAGGACCTGGTGAGAAGTTGAACTATTGATCTAAACTTTAAAGTCATTCAATTACCATACCCCCATTACATGGGAGAGAGAATAGAGACATACATTAGCAGCCCATGTCAAGGCAAGACATCGAAACAGCTGCTGTGGTCTGACATTTGTGACAGCAACCTGAGACCACAAACATTAGAAGGGCCAGGGTGCAAGAATCCTCTACCGGTCTGACAAGTCGTGAAGTCATTTGACTATATGAACTGCAATTCCATTCCATTGTGAAGCGTTCACAATAGGAGAGGAGAGGGTATGTTAACCTGGGGCCTGATGTAGTCATTCATTCTTTAGTCTGCAAAAGTTTTGCCGCAAAATTTAGTGCATGATGGTCTCTCTGGCAACTTTTGAGAAACAATAATTGGAGATATTTCAAAGTGCAAATTAAGTCATCTAAATTGCGATCGACCAAAGGAATTTATTTAATAAATAACTAACGTTAACGTTAACAGCCATGTGTTGCCAAAAGATTACCCAAAATCAGTTTACACTGACTGCAGGCTTTCTAATAATCCAGTATCACCGTAAAATCAAAGCAGCTTCCTTGAACCTTGCCAGCAAATTATCGATCACATTTGTAGCGAATTACAATGCACCCTCCGACACACACACACACACACACACACACACACACACACACACACACACACACACACACACACACACACACACACACACACACACACACACACACACACACACACACACACACACACACACACACACACACACACACACACACACACACACACACACACACACACACACACACACACACACACACACACACACACACACACACACACACACACACACACACACACACACACACACACACACACACACACACACACACACACACACACACACACACACACACACACACACACACACACACACACACACACACACAGGCTAATGCTAACTAGCAAGTTAGCACTTCCTCCGGCATCTCTCTCTCCATGTGAACTCGTTTGACAGCCACTGATTTCTCAGCCCCGCAGCGCCAAGTAGCCCAAATCCAGCCGACGTAAATCAAAATACTGCACTAAACAGGCGTCTCGAGGTTGACGCAAAGTCGCAAACGCTCCCACTCACCTGTAATTCTCCTGGAACTGTACTTTGTTTTGGGACGGAGGAAATGGAAAATGAGAACTCTGTACAAGAGCGTTACTTTCCTGACCAGCCCAGCTCAGTCCCCCAGTGGCTACAGACAGAGACAACAACGGTTTCTTTTTCTGCACGCCCCTCCCACCCCTCCCACCAGCCCGGACAGGAACCACTAACAAATGCCTATGCGCAGAGTGTCCGCCCATGGCATTTTGAATTGGCTCATATTGGGGATTTGCCTTCTTCTTTGTCCAATAGTGACGCTGGATGCCTGTTTTGGGCGTTCCTCGCTCGGCTCGCCGCAACCCCTGGCCCCTGGCATTAAAAAAGAAGAAGTTAAACTAGAAAAAGTGACCCGCCTCGGGGCACAGGTCTCCCACCAAGCCAGGTCAGGTTGCAAGTAAGCCTGGGACCGAGGCTAGTCAGGTTGTGGCCTCCTGGTGGCGCTATAATAGGCCAATGTGAAAAGGGTGCCATTTTATTGAAATTTATTGAAATTTATTGAAAAGATTTCCAGCACAGGATGAAATCCTCTACGCCAGACTCATAACAGACATACATTTACATATTAAAATTCACAAGTAGGCCTACATACATTTATTTATTTATTTTTTACACTTTAAAATAAACAAAGTTCATGTGGACCTGTACTCTGTTTTTTGATTTTTTTCTTATACATAATACAGTTTCAAAGTCCCGTATTTACCAGTCTATGACCTTACAAGCCAGCCCTATAGTTATACAAAAAATCTTTTGTTGACCAAAATTTGTCAAGTCTATTCTTAAAAGTGTTGACTGAAGGAGCCTGGACCACTTCCTCCGGAAGTTTATTCCATTGCTCTGACAGCTCTAAGTGTACAGAAATTCTTTCTCTTTTCTGAATGACAATTTAGTGGTTGTCATTCAGAGTCAAGAGTTTAAGAGAATTCCCTCTCAACTCATACCTGTTGTCCCAGAACAACAGGCTCGGCTGTAAAGTCATATATCTGGTGAACACGTTTATAGACCTCGATCATATCTCATCTGTACCTCCTGTACACTAACGTAACACCGTTGGTAACTGTAAGTGTCTTAAACTTTCTTCATATGACATTTCTTTCAACCCTGGAGTTTGCCTTTTTTACTTTTTCAGAGATGTGCATTTCAAATTCTAGTGAATTATCAACCACCACCCCTATATCTTTGTCTTCCTCTACTAGATTTCTTCATACGCTTTTGATGGCAATTGGATGATTTGAGGCATTTTGTTCCAAAAATGTGTTTTGCAAAAATCCACCTGTTGGTGGCGCTATAACAGGCCAATGTAAAAAGGGTGGGATATAGTCCCAGGCTTTGTGTTCAAAACGGGCCAATCTTGGATGGAATATGAAATATCGGACAGATCCGTCTTGAGCACATGACTATAGAGATACTGTGTAACGATTTGCGATATTTTTGGACAGAATCTGGAGGAGTAATATCAAAAAATGTGCCTGGAAAGCCTTGCACGGGATGAGGAGAGTGTGGAAATCAGATATGGAAGAAGACCTTAAGAGGCGGCTGTTCATAGCCACTGTGGAGTCAGTGCTGCTGTATGGGGCCGAGACATGGACCCTTACAATACAACAGGAAAAAGCCCTGGATGGAGTCTACACAAGAATGCTCCGAATGGCACTAGGTGTCACATGGACGGACCGCATCAGAAATGTGGACCTCTATGGGGACCTACCACGGGTCACGGACAAAGTCAGAGAGAGAAGGGAGAAGGGAACTGCGTCAGGCACCCACAACTTGAGGCAAGTAAATTGACCCTATGGGAGCCAACCCAGGGCAAAGCCAGGAGGAGAAAGAAGCGTACCACCTATGTAGACGTGCTGCGGCGCGACAGCTTGGCTGACAACACTGAAGAGCTCAAGAACCTGATGTTGGATAGGAAATTGTGGAGGGCAGCAATCCAGGTATCCTGAGTTGGTGTTGGCTAGACCTCACTCTCGCAGCAACAAGACCCACCTTTACACCTTGGCTTTTAATTCCGTTTGAGTTCTCTGTGTTTTTGTTTGGCTTTGTTATGTGTGTGTTTTTGCTGTTTTCTGTTTTAGCTTTACAGTGTATTTAGCTTTTAACTTTCTGTACAGCACTTTGTAAACCCTGAGTTGTGAAATGTGCTATATAAATAAAGTGGATTGGATTGAATTGGAAATTAACATTGAATTTACCATATCAATTAGGGTCCCAGAGATAAAAATGTCATTAAATGGGGATCCGTAGCCTAATGCATGTCAATCTGGGAGGTCCTTGAAATTAAAATGGTTAAGAATCACTGCTAGAGCCTTAAAAATCTTCTCTTATGGGCATCCCTGGCAAATCATTTCAAATGGGGGCTGCAGGCTAAGTGTCAATAATATGGGGGTCCTTGATATGAAAAAGTTTGAGAACTACTGTCGTACGGTACAAAGTGTCGCGCACTGCGGCGCACAATAAGCGAAAATAGCGGATCTACAAGATGGGACATGCTGTGGGCCAGTACTAGATCTATTTTTCACTAAATATTTTCGAAAATGTCTGAAAATGACCACAATTGGCACAGTGGGTTGAAAATTAAGATGAATTTGATTTATAATATATAGGTTGTAGTAGGATTCAGAGGCAAACACAAATAAATTAGGTTTGGGTATGGAATAAATCTAGTAGCTTTATATGGCACATAGCCAGTACAAGTATAGGCTATGATGACACATATGATATAATATAAGTACATAACCAGCAGTAGACTATGATGACAAAATCTGTAGACTACAAGCCTGACTGAAGAAGATTAAAGTATTTCATTAGTATTACGCACATGTGGTCAAGCTCTCTGAAATATGAATAAAACCTTTTGGAACATTTAAAATAAAAATACATTATATCGGCAAATAAGTTATATCAGCAACTTCACTGTTGCTTTCTTGGTATTGCCACGTGTCAATTATTAGTTATTACAACATACCGCATGAGTTCTTTATAGTGGCAGTTTCCCATAAGGGACAATTAAAACAAATTATTTATGATCTTCAACAATATGTTCTCTAGCATTAGTTGTCTTAACACAGTTGTGCTTAAGCTAATAATGAGCAAATGTTTCTTTTAGTGTCAGTGTTGTTCATAACAAGGTCAACATGCAATATCCCAGTGGAAAGCACCACATGGGACCTCCTGCTTGCAATGGCTGCTTCATCAGTAAGACAAGACAAGACAGTGAAGAGATTGATGGATGGATTTCAAAGGCATGTTGCAACATGCCAGGATTTGGGCATGTATGTATGGCATTTGGGGCTGCAATGTAGTGAAACGTGCACGCACGCACGCACGCACGCACGCACGCACGCACGCACGCACGCACGCACACACACACACACACACACACACACACACACACACACACACACACACACACACACACACACACACACACACACACACACACACACACACACACACACACACACACACACACACACACACACAAAGACATGAAGAGTATTTAAAAAATGCCAAGCCTTTAGTTTACAATCAAAATATGGAGCCATTTTAGTGCAAGGTCACCAATAGCCTGCACAAGTGCACATGCTTTTCCTATGGTGTGTTATGCAAGTGACATGTTGAAGTCATGCAGCTTTCAGGATGAGAAATGGATATTATAGCTTGTAGGGACAACAGTGTAGGCCTACGTATGGTTAGTCTTGCATAGCCAGATGATGTAGGCTATGTCTGGCTATGTGAGACAGGTTAGACTGCAGTATACTGTAGGCCTACATTTACTTTTTTTTTCTTTCTTTTTTTTAAATAACATTTTTTATTGATTCTTTTTCACATAAAGATGAATCAAATGTATACAGATAAAGTGAGACAAACTAGAAAGGTAACTTTTTAATTACAAATGATGAACGAAGATGAATACTTTTTTCGATAAGGAATTTAGACTACTTTTATTGAGAGATTGTCTCATGATGTCTCCGTGGATGCATGTAGTATGCACATTTCCACTAAAACCATCCATACTAGTGTAGGCCTAACTATTACGTGCCCTGGAGTACCTGACTGCATGTTACTGTAATACACACTAGCGAAACTGACACACAGTGACACCTGGCGGTAACATGTAGTACAAGTTTAAAGTTTATTTGTTACCCACTGACTGTGGGTGTGGGATGCAGCCATCAGGATCACAGAAAGCTTTGGGCGACATAGCAAACTTTTTGCACTAGTGGTGGTGCCCCCTATGGGCAGAAGTGAAAGTGCTTTTGGAAGTGCGCTCTGAGGCCCTTTGATTGATTGATTGATTGATTGAAAAATGTATTAACAGTTTGCAGAATTACAGTACATTTCAAGCACAAACTCAATACAAAGGCTGTTAACTGTGAGTGGACGACCCAATTAAGCATTACACTTGTTTCCAATAGGGTCCACAATGTTCAATTCATCAAAAACATTTAGAGACGTACAAATAAACACTTCTATATAGACAATAACAACAATAACAACATGCAATTAGATGTTGTGTTAATGGTATGGTGGCTGAGCGACTCCGTAGCATATTTGTCTTTTTCATGGTTTGTTCCTTCATAAGCCTGATTGTCCTGGGGAAGTAGCTGTTTATCAATACTCCCCTTGGTTCTGTGGCTACAGAGGCGCTTTGCCCATAGCTTGCTGCAGGCTAATAAGTGTCAATATGGGGGTCCTTGATATGAAAAAGTTTGAGAACTACTGTCGTACGGTACAAAGTGTTGCGCACTGCGGCGCACAATAAGCAAAAATAGCGGATCTACAAGATGGGACATGCTGTGGGCCAGTACTAGATCTATTTTTCACTAAATATTTTCGAAAAATGTCGAAAATTGGCACAGTGGGTTGAAAATTAAGATGAATTTGATTTATAATATATACTAGGTTGTAGTAGGATTCAGAGGCAAACACAAATAAGTACATTAGGTTTGGGTATGGAATCAATCTATAGTAGCTTTATATGGCACATAGCCAGTACAGTAGGCTATGATGACACATATGATATAATATAAGTATATAACCAGCAGTAGACTATGATGACAATATCTGTAGACTAAAAGCCTGACTGAAGAAGATTAAAGTATTTCATTAGTATTACGCACATGTGGTCAAGCTCTCTGAAATATGAATACAACTTTTTGGAACATTTAAAATAAAATACATTATATCGGCAAATCAGCAACTTCACTGTTGCTTTCTTGGTATTGCCACGTGTCAATTATTAGTTATTACAACATACCGTATGAGTTCTTTATAGTGGCAGTTTCCCATAAGGGACAATTAAAACAAATTATTTATGATCTTCAACAATATGTTCTCTAGCATTAGTTGTCTTAACACAGTTGTGCTTAAGCTAATAATGAGCAAATGTTTCTTTTAGTGTCAGTGTTGTTCATAACAAGGTCAACATGCAATATCCCAGTGGAAAGCACCACATGGGACCTCCTGCTTGCAATGGCTGCTTCATCAGTAAGACAAGACAAGACAGTGAAGAGTTTGATGGATGGATTTCAAAGGCATGTTGTTGCAACATGCCAGGATTTGGGCATGTATGTATGGCATTTGGGGCTGCAATGTAGTGAAACGAGAATGTGCGCACGCACGCACGCACGCACGCACGCACGCACGCACGCACGCACACACACACACACACACACACACACACACACACACACACACACACACACACACACACACACACACACACAAAGACTATTAGTAATTACAGAGAAAACCTTGTTTGTATTCGTTGATAACATGTATGCTATGTTGATGAATTGCCTTTTTTGTGTTATCCTTTTAGTCTTAATGTCTTACTTACCCTCCAGACTATAGAATACATGTACATGTAAATCAGAGAGACAATGGCAAGAAGCCAGTAGATTATTTTCTTCAAATGACTCACAGAACAGTAGTTTTGTGATGAAATTCAGGAAGGAAGAACTCAAGTGTGTTTGATCTCTGCTACCATAGCAACCATGATGAGGAAAGTTTGGAGATATATAACTAAAGGTGTCAGTGCTGCACTGACATTAGTACATTTACATTTGTAGTAGTTTATTTGTTTGCGCTTAATGTCAACTGTAGTTAATGGGATACCTGTCCAGTCACTGCACGATTGCAGAGCTAGCTACACTCAAATCGGGTAGCATGGCAGACTCCAACTCAGAGCCGGTAGCAACTCAGATAATGACATGTTCAACTGAAAATCAGAAACAGATTATTGGGTCACTTCTTAAAACAACTCTGCGAAAAGGTGACGAATGGTACCTGATAGATAGTCAGTGGGTCCGACAGTGGAAGAAATATGTGGGATTTGATACTGTCGGAGAGCATAACCCCTATCCAGGACCCATTGATAACGCAGGGCTGTTCTCAGACCATGAGACCCAAGTCCTGAGAGAGCATCTTGTAGATGAGCGTGACTATGTCCTTGTTCCCACTGAAGCATGGAACAAACTGGTCAGCTGGTATGGTTGTCATGAGGGCCAGAAACCAATTGTCAGGAAGGTGATTGAACTTGGAATGTATTCCAAGCTCTGTAATGTGGAGGTCTATTTGTTGGAACTGAAATTGTGTGAGAACGACAACATGAACAATGCGGTAACGCGTTATTTTAGTATATCTGACACTATAGATACCATAGAGAAGGTGATGAGGTCAGTTTTTGAAATTCCATCTGAGAAGGAGACGCGGCTGTGGAACAAGTACGAGCAGCTAAACAAACCAAACAACACTGTTCAAGATGCTAATCTGTTACAAGGACAGGAGCTTGTGATTGAACATAAGAACAAAGATGGCACTTGGCCCAGACAAGCATCCCATAAACCCTCAAGCAGAGGGTCCTACAACTACAACTATCGAGAGCCACAATCTCCGTCTGGCCTGTGTGGTCTCACTAATCTGGGCAATACATGCTTCATGAACTCTGCCCTCCAGTGCCTGAGCAATACACCCCCACTCACAGACTACTTCTTGAATAACCAGTATGAGGCAGAGATTAACCGGAACAATAACCTGGGTATGCAGGGGAAGATTGCAGATACATATGCCGACCTGATCAAGCAGATGTGGCAAAACCGCTCCAATTATGTAGTCCCAAGCAGCTTCAAAACACAGGTTGGCCGCTTTGCCCCCCAGTTTTCCGGCTACCAGCAGCAGGACTCCCAGGAGCTGTTGGCCTTTCTGTTGGATGGCCTGCATGAAGATCTGAACCGTGTAAGAAATAAACCGTACTTGGCTACGCAAGATGCAGAGGGCCGTCCAGATGAGATTGTAGCTAAAGAAGCCTGGACTAATCATCGCTTGCGCAATGACTCCATTATAGTTGACATTTTCCATGGCCTCTTCAAGTCTACTTTGGTGTGCCCAGAGTGCTCCCACGTCTCTGTCACATTTGATCCATTCTGCTACCTCTCACTGCCTCTGCCCGTTGAGAGAGACTGCACTATGAAGGTTTCCGTGGTCCGATCAGACCCTCAGTCCAGACTCACACAGTACAGAGTGGTGGTCCCCAAGATGGGTACAGTGATAGACCTGTGCAGTGCCTTGTCTCAACTTTGTAGATTCCCTCCAGAGAATATGGTTGTGGCTGAAGTTTTCAGTCACCGTTTCCATAAAATGTACAAACGTGATGATGGCCTCAACCAAATCAAGGAGAAAGATGACATCATTGTGTATGAGGTGCAGGAGGAGGACAGTGAAAAGATGAACCTAACAGTGTACTTCAGGGAGCGATCGAGATACTACTACAGAGGTTATTTCGGCCAGCCTATAATCATTACTGTGCCCAAGCAGAACCTCACAACAGATGTTCTGTACAACAAGGTCCTGGAAAGGATCAGACGCTATGTGAAGAACTCCCAAAGCCCCTGCAGTGAAACCAGGGCCTCGGCCTCAACCTTCCCCAGCCGTAGCCAGACAGCTGAATGTAATCAGAGTGGGTCTGGCAGTCCCACATCAGATGGCGCCTCATGCGGTTCCTGCTCCACCAACGGCAGCAACCACTCGGCGACCTGCAACAGCCCTAGTTCCCCATATGAGACTGAGAGTGAGGAGGCCATGGACCACAACGACGACGACGAGTCAGAAGAGGACGAGGAGATGTCTGACTTGGACAATGGACCTAGGCCCAGGCTTTTCACCTTCACCGTGGTCCACTCTCCTCTATCCTATGGAGCAGCCAGCACCAGTCAACTGCCAGATGATGGAAAGGTCCTTCAACTGAATCCAAATTCCACAGTGGCGATCGACTGGGAGCCTGACACAAAGAAACTGTATTATGACGAGCAAGAAGCAAAGACCTGTGACAAGCATGCCAGCATGGTCCGAACTCGAAATAAGTCCACAGTTGCTCTGAGGCAATGCATTGAGCTCTTCACAACCAATGAGACACTTGGGGTTGACGATCCATGGTATTGTCCCCCATGTATGAAACATCAGCAGGCCACAAAAAAGTTAGACCTTTGGTCATTGCCTCACATTCTGGTAGTTCACCTAAAACGTTTCTCCTACAGTCGATACTGGAGAGACAAGTTGGACACAGTGGTGGACTTTCCTGTCCGGGAGCTGAATATGTCAGAGTTTGTGTGTGATCCCAAGGCTGCCTCCAATGTTTATGACCTCATTGCTGT
Source organism: Electrona antarctica (assembly GCF_951216825.1). Classification (NCBI taxonomy): domain Eukaryota; kingdom Metazoa; phylum Chordata; class Actinopteri; order Myctophiformes; family Myctophidae; genus Electrona; species Electrona antarctica. Next base: position 25,331,275 of record NC_136798.1, read on the forward strand.
CTCCAACCACTATGGTGGATTGGGGGGAGGCCATTACACAGCTTATGGGAAGAATCAATTGGATGGAAAGTGGCATTATTTTGACGATAGCACTGTTAAATCTGCCTCAGAGGACGAGCCTGTGACTAAGGCAGCCTACGTACTGTTTTACCAGCGTAGAGACGAAACCCCCAAGCCCCAGCCTAATTCCTCCTCTAGGAGGAGCCCCCAGCCTGCTCCCACCCCTAGCACCCCTAAGAGCCCCCAGCCTTCCACATCTAGGAGCCCCCAGCCTTCCACCGCTAAGAGCCCCCAGCCTTCCACCCTTAGGAGGAGCCCCCGAAATAGCCGATGATTGGACACCAACCAAACCAGTATAAAAGTGGCTCTGGATGAACTGGCTTTGGCTGTTCTCCCTGGATGATAGCTGGAAGGAGATTATTCATCATGGGATGGTGTCTTATCCTTTCCTTTCCTTTCCTTTCCTCTTTCCTCTTTCCTCTTTCCTTTCCTTTCCCACAGTTAACACACAGTTATTACAGTAGCTGAGTCTCTGTTTTAGCAAAGCGTTTACAGATTATTTGGGTCTTCATCACACATTCCCACAACTTTATATTTTCTGTCCTATTCTCTCCAAATGTACTCTGACTTTTGTCCATTGCGTAATTAAATGTGCTTATTGGACCTCTCAATCATTCATTTTTGTTTCTAGTTTTTAATGCTTTAGTTTTTTATTCTTGTTTTGTTTATACAATTTTATTCATTTTATTTATACTATGTTTTTGTTCATTGTACAGCACCTTGAAACTCACTTTATAAATTAAGTAATTAACTAGAAAAGGGCACTCCTCCGAGAGCATATCTCTGCCAGCTGGGTTGCCTAGCCAGGGCTGTGTAAGTCGTGAATTGCAGCCACCAAGATGCAAGGAAGCTGTGAAGGGGAATAGGATTTGTGGCACCCCTTATAGGCAGAAGTGCTTCCAAAAGCAAGTTATAGAGACCCATTCATCATGACATCACAACCAAAAATGTATTTTCGAGTAGATAAAGCCGGCAGCATTGCTTTGGAGAAATATTATTCATTAGAAGTTCTGGAACTGGACTTTTATGATATTGCTATTGACTATTATAAATATATTATTTTGTTCTAAATATCCATACGTTGTCAAACTAGACATAGATGTTCATGTTGTAGACATTTTCTTTTATACGTACAAAGTAAAGTGTAATGGTATAACGGCAGCATGAGCCATGGGGCCTATTTGAAGAATTTGGGGTGGATGGAGTGTGCATTCAAAGTTTGACTCTGTGCACAGACACACAGAGACAGCAAAGCCATAATCTCCACCCATGCTCCTTGCGGCCGGGGATAACAGGGACACAGCAGCACCAGAACAAGAGGAGAGGACAATGTTACAAGTTACTGAAATATTCGTGGCTTTTCAATTCTCTGAAGCCGTTGATCCATTTTAATTTCCATTCAGCACTGCACGGTACAGTACCTCAGTCATATGAGACACACATGCTACTTTTGAGACTGTTCGGTCATCCGACACTTTCCGAGTTACACCGGCCACAGAGTTCTTTTATTTTATTATTCCATTCCTTTCAATTATTAGAAAACCAAAGCTCCCAAAAACAAATCCCCCATTCTTTGAATTTAAATGAGACAGGGATTATAATGAAGTGGCCTCCCAATGTATCTCATATGTACGGTATGGTACATGCATGGCACATCATTAAAAAAAAATCATAATAAATGGTTGCATAGCAACAGCAATAATGTGGTAAACTTAGGCTGATGCATATATTTAAAGAGCAAGGGTGGATGATTCAATGACAATTTTATCATGATGATTGTCGACATATACTGTAAGTTGTAGGTGGGTTTCTGTCTCTGTCTTCAGTGCCTGCCTGGTTAATACACAAATATGGACACATAGTTCTGGCATCATTGATAACTGATGTCATAGACTGGCCCCCAAGCACTTTGTGCCTGAAAACATGAACATGATCATTGTCAACGTGAACTTAAAAGTACAGTCATGTGTAATGACACTTCTTCTCTGAAAATGTAGCTGTTAGATATTCTGCTAAAATATCCATGAGGAAAAGAAGGGGTACTAGTATAGACCCCTGTGGGAAAAATAAAACAGTTCACTAGAATCAATTGTGATGTGGATATGAAAAGATTCATCCTCTAGGTGGCAGTATCTCACCATACTGCTGCTGGAAGGTCTACTGCCAGCTAGAATCTAGCTGATCTAGCTGCTAGGTCACACACTTTCCTGGGGTTTTTATGTGTGTAATATATGTGTTTTTAGATAGAGTTTTAGAGTTTTTAGACTCAGAGACAGAGTAACCCTTTTTTCGATTCGCTACTCCTCCCACAGTTTTGACGGAGCCATATCTCAAATTGACCGGCTTCATCGGGAATGGTGTGCTTGTATTTTGCTAGAGAAATGTTGTATAGTTTAATTGATATGAATTCATTTGTGAATTCAATTTCCCCATTGACATGAATGGGGAAAATGCAAAAAAATCACATTCAAGTATTCTTTTCTCGGAGACTGTAAGCACTATAGTTACAAAACTTATAGGGTAGGTTCATAATAATTACTACAATTAATTCACTTATAAAGGTTATCGGTCGGCCTCATGGTGGCGCTATAACAGCCCACTTTACATTTTGCCTTATAACTCTTGAACCGTAGTAAAATCAAAATAATTTTTCCCTGGATTCCTTGGGTCATGACGCATCTCACCATATAGGTTTTAAATTTTCTTCAAAACACACATTTTGGTCCTTCAGTCCTTTAGTCCATATCGTTCGGCTGTAATCCTCGTCCGAAGTTAGTGGGAGGGCCCTATTTTACAAAAAATGCCACAAATCACGAACGGAATGTCCAATCCATCCCAAATTTGAATCACTTGGGTGGTTTAGTCAACACAGAGCAAAAAACAATTCCATTTTTATCCATAGGGTCCCCTCCGATTTACTTACACATGATCACAGGGGTGACGTGACATTGTAATTGGCTAGCAAAATTAGTGGGACCCCCTACGTAAGCGATTGCGGCAACCAAACTTTACAATTTTTCAAAATTGCCACTTTTCTAGTTTAGTCATGGTGCCATGTTCATGACGAAAATCTGTCACGAAAATGTGGTCTCACTTCCTTCCTGAACTACAAGTCACACCTCCACATAGCTTCCTCTTCTCCACAAGGGATGCACTAAAGCATTATGGTCATTGTAGGAATTAAGCAATCCAGTCAAACCCTAGTCAAACACACAGACTTCGTTATTATTCTCACCATAGGGTGCAAATTTGAAATTGTGCTACTCTTATCTACTACAAATACTATTAACATTGAATGACTGCAGTTTCTTTCGGTGGTGAAATGTCCCTTTAAACTATGTCTCAGATATGTGACCTGTAGTAGGCGTGACGTGCGCATGACTTAATTACAATAGCGTACCACAAGAGATCAAATCATCAATGCACCCTTTAATGATAAAGGGACACAGATATGGATAGGGCAAACAACATACTGCCCATGTGGCAGTGGCTCTCAGCCTATGCCTGATGGCCTCAAAAGTCTAATATCTCCCCCTGGGTGTTACATTGGTGCCGTGACCTGGATCGGGTTTCCCTGTGGGAGGTCAAAAGGGGGGTGAGTGTAGCAGAGTGGCTCAGAGCCTCTGCCTGATGGCCTCAAAAGTCTAATATCTCCCTTTGGTCTAGTCTAGTGGTTAAGATATTGGACGTCCACACGGGAGACCTGAGTTCAAATCCCAGGTGTTACACACACACACACACACACACTCTTTGGGGATTGCATTTTGTGCAAGAGTGAGATCATCTACAGCACAGGTGATTAGCCTAGTTTTACCAGAGCCCTGCTAGTCAGCATTACCTGCTTCCACCTCTCACGGCGAGGACGTAGGGTTGGATTTTGAGAGGCATTTTTTGTATTGGGTGCCTCAGTGGGTCACTGAGTAAGAACAGCTGACTTTGAGGTACTTGACTGCATATATCATCATGGTATTACTTACTCAGTGAGCCACCCCACCCACACTTTGTTTATTTTTATAGATTTGTATTTATTTAGTTTGATGTTTTTAGAATAAATTTCTCTGAATCACATGGATCTAAAATCTCTCGCCCATATGGCCAGTTGTTTTATTTTTATTAATTTTATTAATTTGTTTGGTCAATATAATATTGGAAATGTATTTAAGATTATGGAATCTTTACTGTCCTCCCCTCAGACGCAGCACAAGATGGAGTGTGGATTCTTTCTGGATGTTGTAGTCAGACAGGGTGCGACCATCTTCCAGTTGCTTTCCAGCAAAGATGAGCCTTTGCTGGTCTGGGGGTATCCCTTCTTTGTCCTGTATTTTGGCCTTGACATTCTCAATGTTATCACTTGGTTCAACCTCCAGGGTGATGGTCTTTCCAGTGAGAGTCTTGACAAAGATCTGCATTCCTCCTCTCAGACGCAGCACAAGGTGGAGGGTGGATTCTTTCTGGATGTTGTAGTCAGACAGGGTACGGCCGTCTTCCAGTTGCTTTCCAGCAAAGATGAGCCTTTGCTGGTCTGGGGGTATCCCTTCTTTGTCCTGTATTTTGGCCTTGACATTCTCAATGTTATCACTTGGTTCAACCTCCAGGGTGATGGTCTTACCGGTGAGGGTCTTCACAAAAATCTGCATGTTGGTGAAATTTGAGTGGCTACTTATTCTGAGATATTATTACTATTGTAACACTTGACTCAAATGAACTGAAAACTGTCTACCTTTTATTTAGGTGTTGATGTCACAGTTATGACACATTTATGTCACAGTTCCTTGTATGGTTATTGGCTGAGAGGCATTGTAAATGGCTCCAAAAGTTGAAATACTAGACTGGTGCACCAGCTTACTTGGGAATGATGCAATCAGGAACAATTCAGCATGCCTATAGGTCGGTTTGGCGGACCAGATCTCCATAAATGCCTATATATGGGTATCGGTTGGATACAGTGCACAGTGTAAGTTCAACAGTGCCACTTTAAGTCACCCAGGGGTATTTCCGTACTCAGACATACATTCATAGCCTACATACAGTACATGCATCCATGCACGCACGCACGCACGCACGCACGCAGTCGCACGCACGCACGCACGCACGCACGCACGCACGCACGCACGCACGCACGCACGCACACACACACAGCTGTTCATTGGAGACGGTGTGCCACCGCTCAAAAATGTCTTGAGTTAGTCTTAAAATGAACACTGGTGGAAACATCTTTGCCTTCGGGGTCCTTCGCACATTTGGCTACACGGTATCGCCGGTCGAGCGTAACACACCACTTTCCATTTCTGATTATTGTGAGCCTAATACACCACTTTCCATTTCGAATTATTTTGCATTACAAATGCACGTTCACTGTTTCAATTAAACTGTTGCTCCAATTACAAATCTTTGTCTTATCTCGGCTATTTCAACTCATCATCATGGGGTGACTGTCTGCTTCATGAATATGACTGACTGAAAGATTTGAGTTGTGCTGCAGAGTTTTCACATTGTATTGATGATGGATGAACATTGGTGCCCTGTCAGAATATGAGAATATTTGCATATATATGTACGTACACGTATGTACAGGTATGCGTGCTGTGGACAGCAGGGCACACAGACAAGAGGACATCACAAGTCAAGGTCTGACTTCAATTATTATATCTAACATTTGTGTTTTGATAGTATTACAGTATTACATTTTGTCTTTTGATTAAATATCTGTCGTAGATATTCTTTGATTAGTATATGTTTTGTTTTGATATTCAAAGTGTGTCTTCACTATGTTCCTCTCTCTGTCTGTTTATTATTTGTAATGTCTGTTCATTTGTCCATCTCTCCAAAAGACTTTGCTGAATTGTGAACTTTGCTGAACTGGGGTGAAAACAGAGAGCACATTCAAATCAAACTGAACTCGGTGAAAACAGAGAGCACATTCACATCAAAGCTGCCAGGAAGATGAACACATCAAATGAGTCCTCCATCTATTACAACACTGACATTGTACGCATCACCAGCACAACAATGAACCTGGTCCTGGGAGTGCCCATCAACAGCTGGGTTCTGGGGCTGGTATTAACCGGACCAGCTGGAACAATGGCCTCAGAGTTCTTCACACTCAATCTGAGTGTATGTGAGATCATCTTCAGCTTGTATCTTGCAGCTGTTATCAAGCGTAATCCCCTCCTTGTAAACTTCACTGCTGGTTTCCCATTCAATGGCCGTCCGCTCTTCCAGAGCTGTATCTGCGTAGAGAGGTTCATGGCAGTGGTTCACCCAGTGCTCTTCCTCAAGTACAAACCCCTCAGGTACAGGGTGGCTTGCTCTGCGTTGGCCTGGTTGCTCATCATCAGGCTTTCATTAGTATATATGCTGGTGGGTTATAATAAGATATGGTATTATGTTCATTTGGCTAAATGCATATTTTTCATCTTAGTGATGCTGTTCTGCAGCCTCGCCGTTCTCAGGGCTCTGAAGCAGCCACAGCCAGGGGAGGTGGGGAGGGAGAGGGAGAGGGACAACAGCATGAAGAGGAGAGCCTTCATCATCATCTGTCTGATCATGGTGTCTTTTTGTGTGGGAACTTTCTTTATTTGGTGTGTATTGCAAATTTTGTGGTAAATGGTAAATGGTGCATTTATATAGCGCCTTTATCCAAGGCGCTTTACATAGATTGTGCATTACATTCACCCATTCATACACCGATTGCAGCGGAAGCCATGCAAGGTACCAACCAGCACATCGGGAGCAATTTGGGGTTCAGTGTCTTGCCCAAGGACACTTCGACATGTAGACAGGAGGAGCCGGGATTCGAACCGCCGACCCATGGATCATTGGACGACCTGCTCTACCTCCTGAGCCACAGTCGCCCCGACTGTGATCAAGACGTCTTTGAATTTAATTTTTTGCAGCTGTGTATTCTCATGACTGAGGTCACTGGGTTTGTTCAGCCACTGCTGTACCTCTGCCTAAAGACAGGTAAACTGCCCTGTGCTAAACCTGTACAAGGTACATAGATACTGTACTCCCACAGTGAACTCTGCCCTGTGCTAAACCTGTACAAGGTACATACTGTAGATACTGTACTCCCACAGTGAACTCTGCCCTGTGCTAAACCTGTACAAGGTACATAGATACTGTACTCCCACAGTGAACTCTGCCCTGTGCTAAACCTGTACAAGGTACATACTGTAGATACTGTACTCCCACAGTGAACTCTGCCCTGTGCTAAACCTGTACAAGGTACATAGATACTGTACTCCCACAGTGAACTCCCAAGAATGTTATAGTATCTGCAGTTACATTGATTCAAGTACAGGGAAAGGTCATAGCTTGTAGAAGGTGACCCAATTTAATGTTCTGTATCCTTAACGTTATGCATACTATTTTATTGTCTACTTTTTATTTATTTATCTCTATGCTATGTTTCTTGTTTTGCTGTAATAATTACCATGTTTTGTAAACTACTTTGTTTCAAAAATGAATAATGTCTTTAGTTGTGTTGTAGTGGGTAGAAAGATCTTAATCTACATACTGTCATTGTGAACACTTGTAGATGTGTGATGATGTGTTTTGGCTGCATCCGTTTTGTTGATTCACTAACTGTACCAACTGGTGTTGCTATGCTAACCTTCACAAGTAAAGTGGCTACGGCTAGTCTCTTGTGAAAGAAGAATATATGTCATTTTTTGTCATACTCTTGTTTCTAATGCACAATTTGCTGCTGCCAAGAGTTAATGTCTTAAAAATGCTGCGTCTAATCGAAAATGTGCAACCTTTAATCTATCTCTTGTTTGACCTGTGTGTTGTCAGGTAATAGTGTCTGTGTTGGTGTTAGAGCTGGGGTGGGTGGGTGTTGCTGGGGTGATTGTAGATGAGGGGCCCAATACTCGTGACCCGTCTACGGAGTCTTTGAAGATGGATGGATGGGCCCAATACTGCTGTGATCTAACCACATAAAGGGTAGGCTACTGTACTTCAACAATACCACCACCTAGTGGACAAAAAAGTGAATTCCAGGAATAAAGTGTAATAATAAACATAAAGATAAAATATACAAAAGATATATTGTAGCCTTCAGCCTTCTATCAATTACTGTGCCCTCAAAGAGGAAAACACTAATAGCCAGAATATCAACTACAGCTCTCATTTGCATTTATTTAATTTCATTGCATAATGATTGCATAATGGTTTTGATTCGCTGGTGCACTGCACGTTAGTAAATAATATGCAATGTGCTGTGCAAACAAAATCATTATTGATGACTATTTCCAGGGCTACAGCCAAATACATTGTCCAGCACAGCGGGAGAAGAGTTTGTAGCATCCTAGGGTTGTAGCATGATACAGCAAAATGGAAAACACTGTGAGTGACTTAAAACATCTGCGGACTGGACAGCACTTTGAGGCAGTCCCACGTTGAGAGAATTGCTGGATTGATTGTCGGAGCTGACAGCTCACTCCAAAATACTGGCTGGCCCTGCGTCAAGACACTTAAAACAAATTGATGCTGTTCCAAGGACAGGTGTTGAACTAGCTAGCTGTGTCATTGCTGTCCTGCGTAAAACCATTCATCTTTATAATATTAATATTCAATCCCTACAGTTAAAAGGCATCAGTTTGTGGATGCTATAATCAGCTGACGTTTCATTGGCATGGAAAGTGTTCAAGAGTTAAAAAGTTGTAAATGGTCCAATAAAGCCATATCTGTAAATGATTTCAATGTCCAGACTTGAGCAACTTATTGCAAGATAATTAATTGGTGTGATTGTGTTTTCAATACAAGCTTATAATGTCAAACGTAACAAGTTACAGCACAATTAGTTTCATTGATCTGAGACTGTTGATTTATTTATAGTCATTTCCGTCAAATGGCCTGTTTTTAGATTTTGATTGCTGCATGCTGTGTGCCTTGGTTTAAAACAGAGTGAGGAAATGTTTAAATATGTCAGCGGTTCCATTTTTCTGGGTCAGAATCTAAATGCTAGCTGTAGAGTTGTGAGTAATACAAAAATATACATGGGTTTTAAATGTCATCAGTGCTATCTGATGAAAGCTGCATACAAATGGGATGGCCACATTCCTTTTCATACTCATAGCATGCAGCACAGAAATGTCACCATTTCTCCTTATCTTTTTACTTTAGAAAATGTTTTTCAGACTGGTTTTTAAATGTATATCGTTCCTGGCAGGCAGAACCTTCTTATCTCCATCTTTGTGTTTTTTTGTAAATGAATGCCCTTGTCTGATCATATTATAGCGTCACACAAACAGCTTTGGACATATGAGGTTTCCACCCGAGAAAGAGGATATTCATGTTTTACCTCTGTTTTGTTGTTAGATGTCAGAGCTCTAGTAGAGCAACTACACAAGCTTCCACCAATGGTGATTGTCTTGTCCCAACAATGCACAGGACCTCATTTGGTCAGTCTGTGTTTTCAGTAAAGGGCTTAACTCTGGAACGTTTTTCCCACATGTTTTAGGTTGTTATTAGAGAAAGTAAAAGATGATTGTTCATTCAGTTTTGTTTTTTTCATTTGCTGCTTTCTTTCATTTTAACAATTTTAGCTATTTTTAACAGGGGGGGGCATTCGAAATAATATACAATTTAGCCACTTGTACTTTGCAAGCCAAAGAGTACATCTTTGTGATCACATGACACCAGATTCTAGACCTCCAGTTCTAGGCTACACAGATATACCACTCAACTGGCCATGGGAGATAGGCCTCGATCTGTATGGCCTTGATCAGGCAGACCTGATCTGCTACTGCCCTGTATCCTCACAGCATGGCAAGTTGCCATAATGAGGGACATAGTGAGTTAAGGCATAAACGAGGGCCAACTGAGGCTCTCCAAACAAGGTCACATTACCCCTTGCTGGAGGCTGCCTCCACACTGCTGCTGCTGCTGCTGAAAATTCAACCCCAATCTGAGAGTTTAGGAAATTCCACAAAGGCTCTACGGCTACGCCACAGCGTACCTCCATGGTTACAGCTGTTTATTCAACACCAGCCCTCGTCTTGCAATGAAGTTTAATAAAAAACGCACGTCCCCTTACAACTTTTTGATTTTAATTGGCTATGGAACAGTACGTACGGGTCGCACGAACACATGCACAGTTGCACACAAGCACGCACACAAACACATTTCCCCCCGACAGTAAACAGCCTTTCTCAGATCTGCCAGGCACTCCAGACTCTGAAGCACTCATTGAGTCTTTCTGGCCATTTTCATGATTCATCTAATTAACTTGGTCATGACCCCCTTCTCCCTCTCTCTCCCTCTCTCTGTCTCTCTTCCTAACTGTTAGGAACCCCTCCCCCCACACTGTATCATTATTATCAAAGTTGCCTTCCTGCCGACCCTGCTCAAAATGACAGCTGTTTGATGCTGCTGTTGGCTCTTTTGTGCTCCTCTCTTCCTTTTATGCTCTCCCTTGTAAGTACGGTGTATATATAGCTGTTTTTGTTGATTATTGTTCACTTCCAGTCCCTCTGGAAGTGAACGCCTAGCCGTTAATAGAAAGATTTGAGAACGGATGAATCACATTAGAAATATCATCAGTTGTGCTGATTAGTGATTAGACTGAGTTTTGTCAGAGCAGCAGCATTATTGGCTTAGGAATGGAACAAAAAGGGCAGGTATTCGCTCCTGTATTTTAACTAAATAAATAAATAATGAATGTTATATGGTGGTACATGGAGAGGCAAATATTTTCTGTGCAGGATTCCAGTGATTATTGATGGCAACATCATCTCTTTTTGTGTCCCGATCGATGGCCTTGCAGGCTATAGGGCCCACAGTGGAATTACTGCTGTAGAGAGATGTCAGAGATGAGAATAGCTGCAGACGCCATGGTGGGGACTGACTGATTACCGTGTGTGTGTGCAGCTAATCTTGCATACTGCTAAGCTGATCAATGTCATATTTCATGTGCACACTGACAGCAAGCAAATCATGTCATTTTCAAATATTTTTCAAAATAGGCACATTGACAACTAATACTATGTAAAAATAGCCAATCGCAGACATGTGCGTTGGGCTGCAATCATGTGCCGGATTTCATGTTCGACTATGTATATAATGCCCAGTGGTGGAATAAGATTTGTTTTACACGCACGCACGCACGCACGCACGCACGCACGCACGCACGCACGCACGCACGCACGCACGCACGCACGCACGCACGCACGCACGCACGCACGCACGCACGCACGCACGCACGCACGCACGCACGCACGCACGCACGCACGCACGCACGCACGCACGCACGCACGCACGCACGCACGCACGCACGCACGCACGCACACACACACACACACACACACACACACACACACACACACACACACACACACACACACACACACACACACACACACACACACACACACACACACACACACACACACACACACACACACACACACACACACACACACACACACACACACACACACACACACACACACAGAGAGACAGGCTGGCACATTCCATCTGTGATGCGAGTGAGAGACAGAGGGACAGAGAAAGAGAGACTGATAGAGAGAGGATGAGGGAAATTAGATGTATGCAGAAAAAGGGAAAACTCAGCAAGGAGAAAAGGAGCTTAAAAAAAGGATATAAGACAGTATGACAATAAAGAGAGCGAGGGTGAAAAGAATGAGAATGAGAAGACACAAAATGAAAAAATAAGTAATAGTAGGCCTATACTTAGACAGTACATCAACGCTGATCCTGGGCTCTGAAAAACCCTCATAGTAGTTACAGACCTGTACGGGTCCATTTGGAACCCCCCCAAGGAACGCTGAGGGTGCCTGGATGCCACTTTGAGAACCACTGGCTTAGACAATACACCATTTGAATCCTCTGCGGTGCTGGGTGTACAGTATATACAAGCTCACTTGGCTGTGTTCGCCATAATGAAACCAGGCAGGGAAGATAATCTTTGCAGCTGCACCACCAGCAACAGGTTGGTGAAGGAGGCGCCTACCAGCAGGGCTGCTGAACTGTGAGTAATATACCATACGGTGTTCCTCCACCCGTGCTACGTCCACCCTCCCATCATGAAGGCTCCTCACTGGCAGGTGGAAAGCACTGGCAGGCGATTCCATATGTATCAGAGGAGGAAAGTGGTTTCGACACCATCCCTGGGACCAACAGTCCAAAGAACAACCGCTGGGGGTCAGCACTTAGCAGTGACACAAAACGAGTCAGACTACACCACAGCTGGGGGGCTGTAACAGAGAGGTCCTCTGTTACTTGTACTTTGCACACGGCCATTGTAACCTTTATTTATTGATTGATTAATTGCATAGCATATGAGCACTTTGGTATTTGCACGGTGTAATTTGCACATTGTAGTTTGCACAGTAAACAAATGCAGTCCTGATTGAATTGTTGATTACATTGAACTGAACATTTTGAGTTGTTTCCTGTCCAGCTGAGCTGGCCACTCAGCTAACTAGGAACGCTATGATTCACGCTATGATTCCCGTGGCTGCCCCCTCCCCACTCACACACTGTGATAAACTGTGATATGGTACATTGTTTCACTTGCCATTGCAGCAGTAGAAGACAGCAAAAGAACAGACTGTATACAAATAGAACATCTTTTTTTGTGCTTTCTTTTAGCCCCTTAAGATGCGCAGTAAACATGGCCCCATAGCTGTTATCAGTTGTCCCCTTGGCAAGTGTGTTCTGCAAACCAGCACAAATTGAAGTTCTGCAGTTATGTGCTGTGTTTTAGAATTAGGCCACTCTGGAGAGTTGGGACTCGGGAGCTGAAAGCAACATGGCTGCCAATATATCTTCTCAAAATGTCCCATTCTAAAACTGGAAAACAGTTCATATACTGTAAGTCAAACAACAACCCACTGGGGCAACTTAATGAAGAAAAAAAAGTGCTATGTGTTATTAGTTTGTCTCAACGGAAGATTAATTTATAAACTTGTTTTGAATTAGCATCAACACCTGAATGTGTCATTCGATGCCCCTGACTGCAGTGTTCAAAAACATACTACTGTACTCTATTGTACATGATATTTCAAATGAAATCCACAAGAGACCTATAATCTAGAAGCGCCAGCGTTTCTGCTTAAAGAAAGATGGATGTTCATGGGCATCTGCACAAATACTGCTATTGCTGGATCCATTGCTAGTGGATTCTGCACTAGTTTAGTTGAGGCAGGCATAGGACACCAAAATTCCCTGTCTTTCTGCCGATGTCCTGCAGTCATCAGCTGATTCATAACAGAGTAGACTACTGGCCCTGTGCTAGTGCTATTTAAATTCACCCCAAGTACGTATGACATAAAAGCGGTGAGATCACAGAGGTAAAAAAGTGGCTTCTTTATCTCGTGCCTTTGGGATTGAACAACAGAGTCAGCAGCATCCAGGCTTTAATACTTCTTCCATCAGGCGATGTGGTATAAAATCTAGGTATGTATGCTGTATGAAGAGTTCCGCTGTAAGTGTCTGGGCTCTCCCAGCATTCCATCATCCCAGGGGGTATTTCCTCCTCTCTAGGATTGCCAATGGTAATCTATTTATAGCCCACTTATAGCTCACGCTTGGGAACTACAGAGGGGAGAAGGGAGGACGTGATAGAGAGAGCGTGAATTAGAGAGAGGGCACAATGGGACATGTGAGTTAATAGATTCCATGACACTGGCACGTGGACTGGGTTTGCATTTTGGATTGGGTTCATTTGGACATTATAGCACACTTCATCGTGTTGATCACATTATGCCAGTGCTATATCCTCTGTGTAATCTCCTACCCCCTCCTATACTAAGTGTTCAGCACTTCCCCTTCTGCCAGGTGATTCAGAGCCAATGTAATTCAGCAGTGCAGTCAAGTGCTGAAACACGTGCATATGAAGTTGCTGCGTAGCCGCCGCAATGACTCTAGATACTTCCTTAATGTTAACGAAGTCCACACCCACAACACCAGAGGGAGTGCAACGAACCATGTACAACCCAGATTCGGCACAAACAAGGGACTAATTTATTTTCGCTCCTATGCCACCAAAATGTGGAACGCCCTACCAACATGTCATTAAGACATGCAAATCCCTTGACTCCTTCAAAACCGCTCTCAAAGGGCACCTACGGATGGCCCCCGTAAAATCTGAATTCCCCCCTACCCCCGACGCCCCCCCCTTTTTTTCCCTCACTGTATATGTTTCTTTTCCCTTTTTACCTCCATTATGATGAATTCCTGTTCTGTTCTTTGTCTATATAGAAGTGTCTATTTGTACGTCTCTAAATGTTTTGATGAATTGAACATGGTGGACCCTGTTGTAAACAAGTGTAATGCTTAATTGGGTCGTCCACTCACTGTTAACAGCCTTTGTATTGAGTTTGTGCTCGAAATGTACTGTAATTCTGCAAACTGTTAATAAATATTTCAATCAATCAATCAAAAACTCGCAATTCCAGTGCTTTCAGTCAAAACTTCAGTCAAGCCAAGTGTGATTCCACTGTTGATGAGGGAAACAATTGACTAAAATAATTTAAATCTTCATTTCACAGCATGTCATGGGGTTAAATTCAGCTTGCTCTCTTCTGAGAAGGAATTCTCATTAAAATTCTGAAAACAGCATTGCAAGAGAGATGGAGCAGGGAGGGGGAATCATACTCTTCCTATTGTTAAATAATGGATAGACCCTCTTCTGAAATATACATGAAAGACTCCATTCCAGATGAGCCTCATGCTTCACTTATGTAATCGGAGGTCCCTGGTGGAGCAAACATTCCAATTCCAGCCAGAGCTTTTGAGATCGTTGCATAACCATCAAGGCGAGCAAAGGATTGAAGACTCCGAGGCCCCCTCGTTATGACGTTATAAAACAGCCTTTAGTTAAAAACTGCTCTTCCGATTATACAACCGAATTGAATAATTGTCTCAATCTCCTCTTTCTTTCTGGTTTGACATATTTGTAACATGTTTACTAGATGTTTTTAACACGTTAGCACTGTGTATCAAACAGCTAGCGGTGTTACATAAAACCGAGCTATGTAATTGACATTCTGTCTTTCTGTCTCTCTCACACTGACTTTTGTTCCCCATCCCCACCCACATTGCAAGCATAGCCTACTCATATCTGCCTTAAGTTTGAAGAATTAAGGGATAGCTAGTTGTCTTTTGTTCAACATGGATTGGCCCGCAGCTACTGTCTCGTGGCGGTGGGTATTATTAGACCCTATGTGGTGTCAGGACATCTGACGGCAAGATAACTAAGACCTGCTACACCGCTGCTATTTGTAACCAGACACCATGACCTGCATAAAGATTCTGAAAAATGCACAGTCAAAAATACAGTATATCAGTTGGAGAATGGAGACTATGCTGAATGTGCCGGGAATTCACTTTTTTTCCAACACTGAATAAACTGAGTTACAGATACTGGGCTTCAGAGCCACCTGCGTTTTTGAAGGCTTGCTTTCTAAATAATGTCTGCATGCATGCACATGAATAACAAAATGTGATTGCATGTTTTGCTGGTGATTATTATTTTCACAAATATGAATCTGGGTTTACAAAGTCGAAGATGCTCTACAGGAGAACCAATACTCCTTTCACTAATGAACCACTTAAACCCTAGGGTCCCTCAGGGGTCTACACCAAATCTCTTTGTTGAAAATAGCTCACGTGTCATATTGCCATGCATTGTGATCTTCTACATATATCTGCTATTTTTGATGAATGTTTGCCTATTATGACATGCCTCATTGTCATTGCATTGTAGGTACCTGTACAGAAAGGGTGCCCACACTTTTATGACGTAAGAGCTACTTTTAAAAATGATCAGCTCAACAAGATCTACCCACCATTGGTGAAAATAGTTTAAATATGTACCTGAGGGGGCTTTAGAATAGGGGCGATGGCAATACATATAGGACAAATGCACTTGGAATGGGATATAGAGGGGGAGAAATCTAATAGTTAGGGGGTTTCTGTATTTAATTTGTGCACAGCAACACTGTTGAAAACAAAATATTGCATTGTCAATCAATCAAGTCACCTTTAACTCAAGTGGCAGATTCCAAAAATAGTTTTTTATATATTTAAATTAAATATTCTTTAGGGACATGTCCTGTGATCTACCTGCACAGCCTTTGTGATCTACTGGTAGATCGCGATCTACCTTTTGGGCACCCCTGCTGTACAGCCACACCTCTCTCTACAGACTCTCATGCACATCCCTGTGCACACACACACACATTGTCAAAGTCCAGAAGGCCGTGAGCCAGGACCCCAAATCTGGGGTCATCTGTACCGATGGGGTGAATAAGTCTCATAGTGATTTTTGGGAAGGTATACATCCCTAGTGCTAGGAAAAATGTGATAGCATTGCATCTGTGGTAGCTTTCTGTGTGTTATCACTCCATTTATAACCACATGCCAAAACTCAATTTTCAAAATCCGAATGGAGCATTCTACTTCAAACTGATGGTTCTCTCCTATTATTGATCATATATCTTTGAAGAATGGTTGGGATACAGCTCAGACTATATATTTCTCTGAAAAGTAGCACATCTAGAAATGTTATCTATTACAGGAGAGACAACATATAGGGACTATATATTACATGAGACGTACTTCTGTTTTCATGAAAGATGCAGCACAAAGGTTCCCTCTGTAAATAACTGTAAATATTTAAAACCATCTTAGAACATAAATTCTAATGAAATGTTTTATGAAATTCAATAAACTAAATATAGTGTAAGTGTACAGTGTAAGTAATGCATAAGATAACTTTCCGTTCACCATTAGATCACCTTTTAGTCCATTTGACACTTCTATCTGTTCAATACCAAACCTAATAATGCTGTTTCATATTACGTTTTTGTTGTTGATTTGTATTTGGGGACAATTTTAGCTTGGTTGCCCAAACTTTGGTAATTGGCATAATCAAAAAAGGCCTTTATATCAGGTCAATCTCACATGTTAAAGGTCTGGTCAATGAAACAGAAACAACTATTTCTATTTCTATAACAACTTATACTTATACATTTGTAATAATAGCATAAGAAAATATGATAATATTTATCTTTTGCAACTACATTCAATATCTGTAAGCTTCAACTCATAATCAGAAACATAAAATCAACCCACCACATCCCCCTAGCCCTCCTGATTGGCAGCAATATCTTACCCAAATCCTGATCTACCTCATCGTCTCTTTATTATCAACATCACTTCTCATTTGTAGCTTCAACATCTCATCAGGTGTCAGGTCACCCTTAGCAAAATGTGGATCTCCCATCCAAATTGTGTGACATCACCTGAACTTTCAAATTGAGCTTGGTGGTCTGCCACATTCCACTTGTATATGAGTACAACTGTCGTGGTACAACAGCAGCAACAGATTGTTACATTGTGACACCCAACTCACCCAGCACATCAGGGTAGTCTGGGAAGTTCCCTGCCAGCAAAGTATTTTGTGCTCTGATCTTGCCTTTGCACATGGATATGAGGTTGCACATGGGACTGTCCCATTGAAGGTCGTTAATGTCAAGGCAATTATGTTTATGCACTGTCAAATAGGTCTACATCTATTCTATGGTAACATATAGCTGTATAGTCATATTATCCTGCTCATTACTGTGCACAAATGTATACATCTTTGTGTTTGAGCACAAATGCATTTTGAGAACCCCCACATTTTCAGTAAAGCGTGCACGCTGTGCGGCCCCCCACACACCATCATTCTACAGTTCAATCTAGTTGAATACCCCTGCTGTAGGTTACAACAACAAACAGCTGCATATCAATGGTAAGGTGAATACTGTGCATGTCAACCAGTGACCATACTGTATCTGCTGCATGCTTGGACACACCTGCTTATGAGACAGACATTGACCTGACCTTTAGCACATAAGATTGACCTACTTATAAGAAATTGATTTTATGTGACAGTTATTCTGTTCATTTTGTAATTGTAATGTTTTTACATAATGCAGTACAATAGAACATCACTTTGGGTGTGGTATGGACACCATTTTGGATTTGGCAATACATAATTAACTAGTGATGGGAGATTAATCGGCAAACACATCGGTATCGGACGATTTGAGTTGTTTTTAGATTAATCGGCATCGGTTTGATTAATCAGACCGATTACGTTTTTCAATAAACTTTTCCCTACTCCTTTTTCGAACATAGTAACTGCGAGAGTGAGGTCTAGCCAACACCAACTCGGGATTCCTGGATCGCTGCCCTCCACAATGTCCTATCCAACATCAGGTTATTGAGCTCTGCAGTGTTGTTAGCCAAGCTGTCGCGCCGCAGCACGTCTACATAGGTGGTACGCTTCTTTCCCCCCCTTGGCTTTGCCCTGGGTTTGGCTCCCATAGTCAATTTACTTGCCTCAAGTTCTGGGTACCTGACGCAGTGCCCTGCCAGCCTCATCCTTCTCTCTCTGACTTTGTCCGTGACCCGTGGTAGGTCCCCATAGAAGAGGTCCACATTTCTGATGTGACACCTAGTGCCATTCGTAGCATTCTTGTGTAGACTCCATCCAGGGATTTTTCCTGTTGTACTGTGAGGGTCCATGTCTCGACAGTATCTATGAACAGCCGCCTCTTAAGGTCTTCTCCCATGTCTGATTTCCACACTCTCCTCATCCCGTGCAAGGCTTTCCAGGCAAGTGCTCTCCGAACCTTCAGATCCTTTTCAGTTGAGGCAGTCCAGGCCCCGAGGTACTTGAAGTCCTCGACTCGCTCGAGCACCGTCCCGTCTGCAGTGGCAATCTTTTTGTCCTCTGTGTTGACTGTCATTACCTTTGTTTTCTTGGTATTGAGCTTGAGGCCGAACTTGGACCTTGGCTCGAGTCTGGCTGTAGCTTGACTCTATCATCTGGACCAACTTTTCTGGAACTCCGTAGGCACGTAGAATACTCATGAGTTTCCCCCGGTGGATGGTGTCGAAAGCCTTTTGGAAGTCAATGAATGTGATCACCGCTGACAGGTTGCGCTCCCATACCCCTTCCAATATCCTCCTCAGTGCCAGTATCTGCCCGACTTTCGAACATAAACATAAGTTAAGGATTATGAAAGATCCTTATTATTATTTTTGGACGTTTATTTCCTTTGTCTTTTCTCATTTATATTTTAACATGTTTGGAATAAATAAAAAAATGAAAATAATGAAATTAATGAATCGGTCTGTCTTTACAGATAAACAAGCCCAAAGTAACAGTTTGAACAGATCTACAAGCTCACAATATTATAAAGGTATTTAAGTTAGATGTGACTTGCCTAAGCCTGCAGTGCAGACACCCTGTTACATGTATTTTTCAGAATAGACAAAATTATAATCTTTCAATACAGAATGAGATCGACATTGGTAATATTGGTTATCGGCCATAACAGCAATTAATTATATCGGATATCGATATCGGCCAAAATGTCTCATCGGCACATCCCTATAATTAACTGATCACTTTCACTGATTCAGCCACATTCCTTTAGTCCTAAACCCCCAAATAATGATGTTATAGCCATTTTAAGCTCCTGGCAGCCATATTGGACGCCATCTTGAAAATGACGCCTTTCCAGAACATATATTTTCCTATATTTTCAGTATATTCTTAAGCATGCCTAGAGGTACCAGAACCAATTGGAAAAACCTTTTCTATCATTTTTGGGGGGGTGTATTACTATTTTTTTTTTCATATTGATCCATGCAATTTTCGCCTAGTGTTATAAAATAAAATGCATGATAGCACTCATAAAGCTACCACGGGTGCAATGCTATCACATATTTTCTAACTCTAGACATGTATACCTTCACAAAAATCACTATGAGCCTTATTCAGCCAGATGGTACAGACCAACCCCCCTGGCTCACGGACTAGAATAGGGTGGCTAGGGTTTAAGTGATTAACAAAGGGAAACCTACGCAGTGGTGTGTTCTACCGTTATACGATGCCGTGCAGAATTTAAAAAGAAAATATATTATAAAAAAAAGGATACCGTCTGCTAACCATTTCATCCATTGACCACGTGTGAGCATATAGCCTGCCCTATACGCGCACATTTCATGCAGGGAATAATTATCGTATGCACCCTCTGAAAAAAACAAAATCACATCCGTGTGAAGTGAGGGGAGCTCTTATCATCGTACATCATCATGACGTAACATGTCTATTTGCTCAGACACATGATGAAAATTCTCCATTCATTGTCAATGGGAACTTAATCTATGTGTAGGACAAAAATAGCCGATTTGCTCATCCACATATGACGACGTAAATTCTACATTCATTGTCCCTGGGAATTTAATGTTTGTGAATGACGAAAATCTACACTAATAGCTGAATATAGGAGGGACTAGCGCCCCTCAAAAACTAGAACACACCACTGTACGTACAGTATGGTCACGTGTGTAACCTGTGTATGGCTCACAACACATCGCACTGTGACACATAAGCTTGTATATCGAATATCTATAAAATAGGGTTATAGTGGTTATAACTGTTCCTCATTTTCCTGGGGATCCCCTGGAACCCCCTCAAGGACCGCTGGGGGTCCCCGGGAGCCACTTTGAGAGTGTATGAAGTTTTATGGCCAGTGCAACATTATCTCTGGACTCACACGCACACACACGTCTCACACACGCACATACACTCGAAAACATAATCTCTGCCTCCCGGCCTTCTGGCCTGGCGGAGATAACGACATATTTCATCTCAAACTATCCAGCAGCATCTCGAACATATCACTGAGTTACAAAAGCTTGCTGATGCTGAGTGATGATGACTGTTAAAAGGGCAGAATGATTTCATCGTCAGGGTAAAGTAAATCATTGCCTCCGTCTCAGTCCCCACCTCATTGGAGCTCAGGCTCCTCAAATTATCTAGGACGCCTTCGGCTGACAGGGGGACAAATGAATCAGAACATGGCGGTTCTTTATCTCACCTCATTTTCTTCCCTGGCCATCTTCTGTAAGACTGATACGCAGTATCTGAGAGGAGCTACCACCCCCACCCCCAGATGTATTGGCCTTAGTCCAAGGACGCACGGTTGTATGAAAAGCATCATGCTTGGTTGTCCTGCGATGAGTCGTATCCACTTTTCTTTTTATCTCTATGGAAATGTAGGATTTTACAGTGGCCATCGCCCCGTTAAAGGTTCCACTTAGAGGTGGAGTGAGAGGGAAATATCAATGCAGTAGGAAGGTGCATAGAAAGTAAAATTGGTATAATGGCTATAGATTAGATTCCAGCTCTGACCGTGAATCAAAAAGCCGTTCGCCTTTTACAGTCTCTGCCCAGCTTTTACGAAGATCATGATGGAGTTTGTTAGATAAAAATGGAATCATTTGGAGATCCACATGGGAATGGCATGTGACTTTAGTCATCTATATGACCTACTGTATCTATGACGCATTATTACTCCTAATTTGGGTTTCAGCCTGATCCGAGACACATTGGCTTCCACTACGAAATTCTTCTTTCTAATGGTTTGAGCCTAAATCACCACTCTGATATAACCAGTCCATGTCATTTCTGTCTGGCTTCTAAAGCGTTTTTTAGCTGCAGTACCACAATGTCCTGATGTGGTGGGGGCACTGTCTATGCAAATTCTCCACCACACCCTCATGCCAGCTAATCCCCTCCCACATCTTTGACTCATTATAATAAGGCCCACCATACAATTAGATGATATTGGTGAAAGGACAGGCTGTAACCTTAGAGTATATATGAATAGAGACGGCACCCGGATGAAACCCTGAGGCGAAATGGACATAGTGGCCGAATTTGGTATTGCAGCGTGGGCCCAAACACATGAACGCGCTGGTCCGTTGACTATCATTGTGCACGTTCACGATGACACGTGGACGCTGAATGCCTGCAATGATAGTCAACGGCAGCGCGTTCATGTGTTTGGGGCAAATCCATCCCAGAATGCACTCTGTTCCTACCCGGAAGGAGGAGTGAAATCGCCTCATGCGCTTTTGAGCAACTTAATGCAAGTGGATGGAGGAGAACTCGGGTGCCGTCTCTATTCATATATACTCTAAGGCTGTAACCCTATTTTTTGGCAGAATGACTTTGTGGTCAAGTACAAATCCAGCCTAATTAAAGCCCAGCCGAGGGCTGGTTTACAACGGCGGTTACTCTGGGCAGCTCCCAGGTGTGCAAAAGTCAGAATGTTATTATGAAGCATTTGTAAAAAGAAATGCATGTGCCGTTTAATTTGGTGGGGGGATGGGGTTGTAAAATTCATACCTATGCTTGTGATAATCATTCCACCCTCTGGTCATTCACTTTTACGGCAGATGATTCTTGTCAGTCTAAATAAAATACATGCATTTCCTTTTGGGAAACTGTGTTTACTGTACATATATTTCTTTTTGATTAGTACTCGTTTATATGATGTTTTTGCATATAGTAATGTATGTATGCCACTAAATATTTCAATGAGTTGAATACAACGGACCCCAATGGAAACAAGCAATATTGCTTTCTTGGGTTCAATCCTTTTAGCATTGTATTTGTATTAAACTGTACTCGTCTGTGCATATTTTTGAGTGGTGCAATGCACTCCTATAGACAGCTATGTGTGTCCCTGGCTGCCTGGGTCCCTGGCTGCCTGAGTCCCTGGCTGAATGGCTGGCTGCCTGTGTCCGTCCGAGCCTGAAAATTGCATTTGGTTGGTTTTCACCACCAAGTGTCACTGTTGTGCAGCCTAACACAAACACTGTCACACACATAATAACTGTATGATTTCGGGTGTGACAGTACAGTACAGTAAGCTACAGTAGAGGGACCCCCTGGGGACCCCCACACGGTAACTCGGACGCGGGGAGGCTCGCCGGAACCGGGCCGGCCCCCTGGGCGTGTTCCTGGGGGTCTGGATGTTCCGGGGATCCCCCGGGGACCCTGACACGGTAATTCTGTCATTGCTGGACCATTTCGGACGCGGGTGCTTCACCCCTGCACCACCCGAGCATATCAGTGGTAGGCGGGTGCTTCACCCCTGCACCACCCGAGCATATCAGTGGTAGGCGGGTGCTTCACCCCTGCACCACCACAGCATATCAGTGGTAGGCGGGTGCTGTGCCCCTGCACCACCACTGTGGTAGGCGGGTGCTTCACCCCTGTACCACCACAGTGGTAGGCGGGTGCTTCACCCCTGTACCACCACTGTGGTAGGCGGGTGCTTCACCCCTGTACCACCACAGTGGTAGGCGGGTGCTTCACCCCTGTACCACCACTGTGGTAGGCGGGTGCTTCACCCCTGTACCACCACAGTGGTAGGCGGGTGCTTCACCCCTGCACCACCACAGTGGTAGGCGGGTGCTTCACCCCTGCACCACCCCAGCATATCAGTGGTAGGCGGGTGCTTCACCCCTGCACCACCACAGTGGTAGGCGGGTGCTTCACCCCTGCACCACCCCAGCATATCACAATTTAACAATTACAAATGTATGTTGTTAACCACGTTAAACATGACCATTTTCAAAACTTGTCAGAATCTGTCAAGTGTTTTTATACACAAATAAATAAATAAACAATGAAAATTGCACATCTAGAAGCTCACAATGCATCTCGATGCGACATGTGACCTTGCACGATTTGTCGTACACATTACGCAGAAGTATATAGCCAAGTATAACCCATGCAGCATGTGCATGTGTGTGTTCCTTCCACTCGTCCCCATCTCCTCGGTAAATAGGAGGCCTGCGTCCTATTCTCCAGCCCATAATGGGTTTCTATACCCATTCTCCACCCATAACTCCTCAGCCCCCCACCACCCAGTTCCAATCAATGCCAGGGCCATTTTTAGAAGCGGTCAATAGCCTTATCAAGACAACGCAGAGAGCCTCTGTGTCACCTGACTGCCATGCATGCCGCCTCTCCTCTCTCGCCTCCTGCCACCCCCCCCCCCCCTCCCTCCACGAGGGGAAAGCCGAGGGAGGAGAATCCCTTTGTATGAACTGCGGTGCTTTCTGGAGTAGCTGTCCCTGCATCCTCGACACGATAGACAGACAGACAGACTGCAGTGGTGGAAAAAGGAAGGAGGGGTCTCAGGGGGGAAAGAAAGCAGGTGGGGGTGGGGGGGGGATGCTGGAAGGGGACTTTCTCGTTTATCTCTCTCCTACTCTCTCCACCTCACACCCTCTATTCTCTCCAGTATCTTAGTCTCCCTCTCTCTCAGCTCCGTCTTTGAATATAATGTTTCCTTTCTCTCTCTCTCTCTCTCTCTCTCTCTCTCTTTCTCAATTCAATTCAATTCAATGGGCCTTATTGGCATGAGAAAACATACGTTTACATTGCCAAAACAAAAAGTGGAACAATACAATACAATACAATACAATACAATCAAAACAACATGTATGTACATTTGAAAGTCAGAATCTCCAATAACACAATTTCTATGTACCAAGATCACTCGATGCAGGAATACACACAATTAGTCTTGGTGGTTGTGTTGCATTTGATATCCTTTCTCCCAGTGTCTTGACCTGTCTCTCTCTCATGGCTCTCTCTCTCTCTGCCTGCGTGTGTCCCTCTCTCCTCGTGTGTCTGATTGGTATGCAGGGCCAGGCTTGTTCTGTTCTGCAGTGTGGCTTTGTGAATGCTGCTCCGTGTGTTAGGGCGAGGGGGAAACGCATTGCAGTGGCACGCAAAGACGTGAAAACGCACTCACACACACACACACGTGCACGCACACGCACGCACACGCACACGCACACACACACACACGCGCGTGCGCGCGCATGGGTAAACCCCCTCCTGTTCCAGGAAACCCTTTCCGAGATGTCTGTGTCATGGTTCCGCTTTGATATATATTATTTGTATCGGCAAAGCTTTCACATTGCTCCCCTCTCTTTCATTCCTTCAACTATGTAATAATGTTCACTTTAGTGCACAACATGCACTGCAGCTCGTTGCTGTCGGGCAGAAACCTCTTATCTCCGTATTTTTTACTTTTTGTACAGTATGTCCTACTTTGTCATATTATACTACAGTGTCAAACAAAAGTAGCAAAAAAAGCTGATCTACGAGATCAAAACGTGTCGCATTTGTGCTATTTTTGAGGGCCTCCTATATACAGGTTTAATGTTTGTTTTTAGTTCAATGTTTGTTTTAAAAACACCATTGACAATGAAGAGAAATTAATGTTTGTTTTGTCCCTAACACAAACATTACATCCCATTAACAATAAAGAGAATTTAATGTTTGTTTTGACACCGTTTGTTTTATATCATCATTACAACAGATGAGAGAAGTTGATAAGGGCGCCCCTCACTTCACACGGGTGTGATTTTTTTATTTGAATCCTATAAACTTTAAAGTAACAGTTTTGGACACCCGACACCCGACAGCAATGAACTGCAGTTACAGCAGACAAAACTCAAAAGTGAAGGTTAGCACATCCCCCCCCCCCCCCCCCCCCCCCCTCCACCCGGCTGCCCCCATCTCAAGTGTCATATTGTCGATAACCATTTTTTTATGATACATGTGTGTGGAAATGTGATCTGTTTTGTAATACAGTAAGATGATAGAATGTCACTACTACAGTACTATGGATGCTGCATGATGGAGTTGTTCACATCATCGTGATCCTTCAGCGTATCAGGTGTCACAAGCTATTGATAGAGTAGCATACTGCCGGCTGGTGTGAAGAGATATTTCTGGAATTGGATAGAGTTATTGCCAGGCTCCGTGGGGGGAAAACACCACTTTGGAAACAATATCGTTTCAGCGGCAGCAGGCCTAATTAAGTTAATCTCTGTGGAGACAATGCATGCACGCTTTTCTTTAGCACCCGCTTCATTTTCTATGTCCATGAGCAGTATGACAGCCTAACTATCTGCCATAATAGCTCTGCTGTATTACTATTAGCACCCCATCTCCTTTATGGGTGCTCGCACACACTACTTAGGCCTGTGACTGTTTTAGTGCTGATGGGTGGCGCAGGGACATCTCTGTGGCGACGCTATGATGCCTCGCCCTGCAGCTGGCAGCCTGGCACTCTGCTGCGGTACAGCTGTGGAGCAGTCGCAGCCAATGAACACTCTGCGGTACAGATGTGGAGCAGTCGCAGCCAATGAACACTCTGCGGTACAGATGTGGAGCAGTCGCAGCCAATGAACACTCTGTGGTACAGCTGTGGAGCAGTCGCAGCCAATGAACACTCTGCGGTACAGATGTGGAGCAGTCGCAGCCAATGAACACTGCTATGCAGATGTGGAGGAGTCACAGCCAATGAACAGTGGGCTCTCCGCTGGCAGCATCGGCAGGGAGGCTTCGATGGATTTTCTCTCTAGGCGGTGGTTGAACCCAATTACACTTGAAGCAATAAATCCTTAGCAATGCAATTTCCCTCCCAGACAAGATCTGTTGGGCCTCCCCTTACCCTGCCCTGCCCTCTCTCTCTCAGTATAACCACACACACACACACACACACACACACACACACACACACACACACACACACACACACACACACACACACACACACACACACACACACACACACACACACACACACACACACACACACACACACACACACACACACACACACACACACACACACACACACACACCTCTCCGCTCATCGCTTTTGTTCTGCTTGACTCTCATTCCTCAATCTGTCTCTGCCTCAACTTCTTTCCACTCTCCCTCTCTGTCATGCTCAGTCAATACATCTTGCCACTCTGCCTCGGCCATGTCTTTTTTCTACCTCTCTCTCTCTCTCTCTCTCTCTCTCTCTCTCTCTCTCTCTCTCTCTCTCTCCTGCCGTCTCTGTGTTGTCCTTGTTGCTACCCGCTGCTTTTATTGGATCTTTTCTATTCTCTCTCCTGTCTTGTGGACTCCCTCAATCTGTTCGTCACCCCCCCCCCCGGGACTCTCTTCTCCTCTCCATGCTTCTTTCATCCTGCATGACTTCCTGTTGCACCTGCCCCCCAAATTTGGCACGCACACACACAGTCACACACACACACACACACACACACACACACATGGCCGCACACACACGCGCGCACACACACACAAACGCGCATGCGCGCACACGCACACACACACACACACACACACACACACACACACACACACACACACACACACACACACACACACACACACACACACACACACACATTTTAACCATTTATTTATTTAAGGAGATGCATACAAGGACACAAATATTATAGGTGCAGTAGTAAGAGTACATTTACACATGGCATGTGTTTTGCATGGTACAATAGGCATGTCACTCGTCAGTACTCAGGGTATAAGTACCAGTGTCTCCGCCATACAGTATGTGGCGGCTGCCAATTATAGCAGAGTCACTAAAATACTTTGTCAGTCTTTTGCCTCCTTTTTGGGCATCCCAAGTTGTTGGAACCGCATCTAACAAATATGTAACATCTAGCAAATATAAAAAACAAATATTCTGCACCTATAGCCCAGCTCTGAGATGGTATGCAGAAGTGGTTGATATTTAATGACCTCGGTCATAAAGTCTTCCTCTAGGCTGTGGTCAAAGGTGCAGGCTATCTCTAATACAGACACTTCCCTCGACTCTTCATCAACCACAACATCTGGTGTATTAGCTGTCAAATATGTAAAGATGTCTGGCTTATCAGTATCACAGAGTTGAAACATGGATGGAATAACACAGGAATGTTTGTACATTCTCACTGAGCATGCATGACATTTTGATATGCCATTTGATATGAGTTCCACTATTCTACCATGGCGTGCTATGTATCCCTTTGTATGCATAACAGTGTCTCTCTCGCCCTCTGTCTCTCTCTCTGTCTCTCTCTGTCGGCTACTCTCTGTCTCTCTCTCTCTCTCTCTCTCTCTCTCTCAGGGGTATAGTGTTCCAATTGGTTATGTCATCTCACCTAGGTCATGTGCCAGTGCCCTGGGCTGTCTGGTGTCTGGTCAGCATGGCCTACTTGATAAAGGTGGAATCCCCCATGCACTCCTGCAGAATGTACATGAACCTTAAGGGATAAGAGCAAGCTCTTCACCGTGCGTCCCTCCATCCATGCTCACTGCTGCAAAACGCTGCTAAACAGACACTATGCTGCTTAGCACGGTTATTAAGACCTGAGGCTGATTCTACAAAATGAAGGCCAACTGTGGCCGAAACGTTGTACCATGACATTTTTAAACACTTGCTGCTAGCAATGCTGTTGTGCAGACCTTTATTCTTTGGAACTGACTGAATATTTTCCAAAAATGTAAAAAATTAACAGATGTACAAGCTCGCAGCGCGGCACGAAGTGACGCGCCATGTGAGCTTGCACATGTGCTACTTTTTTTTTATAGTGATAGCACATGTGAGCTTGCACATGTGCTATTTGTTTTATAGTGAAGAGAAGAGAGTCCGCACACAGGTTTGCTCCAATGGTGTTCTTTTATTGAAACACCATAATAATATACACAACGTTTCGACCGCAGGCGGCCTTCATCAGGTGCTATTTTTTGTATAGCCAATGCAAAAATCTTAAATGACACAGTTCGCGGTTTTAATGGGTTCTTAACTAAAACTAACAAAATAACAATACATTTTAGTTAACTGAACAATAATAATAACTGAAACTGTAATGTTTGATTACAAAACTACATAAAATCTGAGAAAATGTCCCTAGTTTATAGTCTTTGCCCCAAAAAATTAAAGATAGCAAAAATAGCAGATCTAAAAGCTCAAAACGTATTAGCGTATGAGCTAAACTATAGTAGATGAGCTATTTTTGCTATTTTTCTGTCCTCATTGAATCTTTCCACTGACTAAAACATATTGCAATAAAAAACCTGAATGAAACTAATAAAAACTACAACTATAAGCCTTTTCAAAATAATAAATAAAACTAAACTAAATTGGCAAACCCACTTCACAAACTAATGACAACTACACTGAAATGTAAAACACCCAAAGTAATAAGAACCCTTAATAACCTTGCTGCCTCCCTAGAACACCCTAGTCTATATTTTTTAATCAATGTATTAATTGAGAGATAAACACAAAGATAGTCACAGGCATAAAGCAGTATACGCAGTTAGCTAGACAGATAAAGCCACACTTTTATCTCTTAAAACCTGATTTATACTTTGTCGTATGACATTGCAGCGCCAGCTTGCCAAAAATACTAGATCTACAGTAACCTACAAGGTCACAATGCGTTGTGATACCTACTGTAAGCGATGACACCAGCATACGATGGAGTATAAATTAAGCAAATGTCTATCTGTAAATAAACTCCATTAAGTTGCCTAGAATTAAGTTACACCGCAGCATGCCTATTTTGGGGGGAACATTCGCCAAAAATAGCAGATCTACAATCATGTCACAACTTGTTTCACTAAGAATGCATGTAGAAAATGCATGGGCCATTGTATGGCCCCACTGGCCATACAAATTAATGACCAGAGGGGGGCATATTGAAAACACACACATCGAACCCTAGTTTACTGTATGCATACATAGACCTATATAAAGAGTATCCATTAACTAACTATAGTATTGCAAAACTCAGTTTTTGTCTCTAAACTGATAATTATATAATTATATTATTTGGAAACAATTTGTATTTGTGTATACTTTCAGATGTGTACACAGTACACTATACAGTAAAGTCCTTATCTAACAATAAGAGTGTGCAAATAGACCCTTTATTAATTAAAGGTGGAATGAATGGAATGAACAACAGTCGGGCAGATACTGGCCCTGAGGAGGATATTGGAAGGAGTAAGGAGCGCAACCTGTCAGCGGTGATCACCTTCATTGACTTCTAAAAGGAACCATCCACCGGGGGAAACTCATGAGCATTCTCCGAGCCTACGGAGTTCCTGAAAAGATCGTCTCGAGCCAAGGTCCAAACCTGCGACGGTGACACCAAAGAATTCAAGATCCTAGCGGGTGTCCTACAGGGTGACACTCTGGCCCCCTTCCTGTTTATTGTAGCGATGGACCATACAGTACATACACTGAGACTCGCAATCAATGGCAGAGAGGAAGCACTGGGGTTCACTCTGGTCCCGAGGAGTAAGTCAAGGTGAGTACACCCCATCATGGTCACTGAACTCGACTATGCAGATGACATCAGCCTAATCTCGGATACAGTAGAGAAAGGAAGGGAACTACTATTGGCAGTAGAAATGGAGCGCAGGAAGCTCAATGCCAAGAAAACAAAGGTAATGACAGTCAACACAGAGGACAAAACCATTGCCACTGCAGACGTGCTCGAGCCAGTCAAGGACTTCAAATATCTCGGAGCCTGGACTGCCTCAACTGAACAGGACCTGAAGGTCTGGAGAGCACTTGCCTGGAATGCCTTGCATGGGATGAGGAGAGTGTGGAAATCAGACATGGGAGAAGACCTTAAGAGGCGGCTGTTCATAGCTACTGTGGAGACAGTGCTGGCTATACGGGGCAGACATGGACCCTCACAGCACAACAGTAAAGAGCCCTGGATGGAGTCTATATAAGAATGCTACGAATCAAGATTTAACGTCCTGTCTCGCTGCAGCCCACATAGGCTACACGCTGTCACAAATATTTCGCTGTGTAGCCTGGCTATTCTTGTGTGTGTGGCATGCACGGAGAGAGAGAGAGAGAGAGAGAGAGAGAGAGAGAGAGAGAGAGAGAGGCATACTGTGTCGGTCTCGCACTTGTATCACGGCATCCTGCACGTGCGTGAGATGTCAAAATGAATTGGAATAAAAAACAAATGCTATAGCCTATATCGGGTCTGGATCGCATCTTGGTGAACTCTTGCAGTGTGTGATGCCTAGTCGGCGACTAATCGTTTAGTGTGAAAGTCACAACGACTCGCCGACAACTTTAAAACTCCTACAGTGTGTAGGGGCCATTACTAATTTAAAGGTGCATGCTCTTGTCTTCATGTCTTTATGTATGTAAATTGTCTTGTTCTTTGTGTTATGTTAAATGTGTGTATAAATTATGTGTTCTGCATACTTGGCTGCTGTGTCGCAAGACAAATTTCAGTGTGAACTGACAATAAAGTACTATATCATATCATATCATATCATATATCATATGGTGTGAGAGGTGTTTTTGTATAAACAATTTAAAGGTGAAAGTTCATTGCTATATAGAGTGCTTGTTCAGTAAAAAATATACATTTTCAAGTCGGGATGCCAATTTGATCAAATCAAAGAGAACACCACAAATATAATGTATCAGTTTCAAATGTACTGTAGGCCTACCAGACAGTTGTATGTAATGTACTGTAGGCCTACCAGACAGTTGTATGTAATGTACTGTAGGCCTACCAGACAGTTCCAAATTTTGTCTTGTCTTTTTTCATTTGTTTCATCACTTCCAATTTCACTCGTTTATTCTTTATCCTGTATATCTTCTCTTTCCTGATTGGAGACAATTGGAATTCCAACCTGAAAGTGTATTTAGGGTTTCTAAAGAGCTGCAGAGACAGGGAGACCCTCTGTTTCTAAAGAGCTGCAGAGACAGGGATACCCTGTGTTTCTAAAGAGCTGCAGAGACAGGGAGACCCTCTGTTTCTAAAGAGCTGCAGAGACAGGGAGACCCTCTGTTTCTAAAGAGCTGCAGAGACAGGGAGACCCTCTGTTTCTAAAGAGCTGCAGAGACAGGGAGACCCTCTGTTTCTAAAGAGCTGCAGAGACAGGGAGACCCTCTGTTTCTAAAGAGCTGCAGAGACAGGGAGACCCTCTGTTTCTAAAGAGCTGCAGAGACAGGGAGACCCTCTGTTTCTAAAGAGCTGCAGAGACAGGGAGACCCTCTGTTTCTAAAGAGCTGCAGAGACAGGGAGACCCTCTGTTTCTAAAGAGCTGCAGAGACAGGGAGACCCTCTGTTTCTAAAGAGCTGCAGAGACAGGGAGACCCTCTGTTTCTAAAGAGCTGCAGAGACAGGGAGACCCTCTGTTTCTAAAGAGCTGCAGAGACAGGGAGACCCTCTGTTTCTAAAGAGCTGCAGAGACAGGGAGACCCTCTGTTTCTAAAGAGCTGCAGAGACAGGGAGACCCTCTGTTTCTAAAGAGCTGCAGAGACAGGGAGACCCTCTGTTTCTAAAGAGCTGCAGAGACAGGGAGACCCTCTGTTTCTAAAGAGCTGCAGAGACAGGGAGACCCTCTGTTTCTAAAGAGCTGCAGAGACAGGGAGACCCTCTGTTTCTAAAGAGCTGCAGAGACAGGGAGACCCTCTGTTTCTAAAGAGCTGCAGAGACAGGGAGACCCTCTGTTTCTAAAGAGCTGCAGAGACAGGGAGACCCTCTGCTTCTGATCGGAATATAGAGCTATTTAACCCTTATTTTATCCCAGGATTTTGCAGTGCATGTATCCTGTATGTTGCTAAATGACAGCTGACATTTTTCTTCTTTGTTCTCAACTATTTCCCCGGGGTCAAAGCAATCAAGTGGAGATGAGGTCTCATTGTGACATTTGTCCAGGGAATGGAGGATACAGCACACTGATATGATTGTTCTGACAGGACAAATTGTTAGTAATTTGTATACTGTCACTGTGGCACAAAAAAACACACACAATTTAGCCTCCTGTCAATAAATCTAACAACCTTTCTCAAGTATTGCATTAAAACAAAACACATTTTGGGCATGTCATTATTATATTTCTTCTTTATGTCAAAAATAGTGAATATGTACTGTATGTTTTACACAGAATTTATGTAGAACTTGTTGTTTTAAGTACGGGATCATTCGATTCAATTCATTCCAATTCAAATGATTGTCAGGGCAGAATGAAAGAGTGTTTCAAGAGATGAAAGTGTACCAAAGTGTATTATTAGACTGCGATTATTTATAGTATTTGCATTGTGCTTTGATCTCTGGAAAAGAACTCTTTCATTCTGCCATGATTTAATGACAACTAGAAAAAGTGAAAGAGAATAAAATCTGCACTCTCAGTCGTAGTAGGAGTCTTGTTTAATAATGATGATGATCCGCAGCAGCAGTCAAACCAGACAAACGCGTTTCGGCGCGCAGGCCTTCGTCAGTGTCAGAATTTGCATAGCAACGGAAATGACATGGTTATATATAATTTCTGTTCAAAAGGGACTATACAGCCGTGTCTCATTATTAAAAAGGCATACATAGTAGTGAACATATATTATTATAAGAAATCATTATTGTCTCATTTCAACTCACAGAATCCACATTACAAAAAGGATAATGATAGAAAACAGTTTAACACCAATTCTTCATTTAGACCTTTATGAAATAGCAGTATTATGCATGTCTTAAGTACCAGGTCTTATTACTTAACTTAAGACCTGGAGGCGTGATCAATGCCATTTGGCTATTCTGAGTGGCCAAACAGCATTGACCACGCCTCCAGGTCTTAAGTTAAGTAATAAGACCTGGTACTTAAGACACACATAATACTGCCCACATGTACACAGTGTTTAAGAAATGGATCCAAAATGCTCTCTTTAAGGGGTTAATATATTCTATGCCTTGAAACCTCAGGGTATCATGTCCAGTACTGTTAAAGTGTCTGGCTATGGGGGATTTTCTTCTTTTGTTCTTATATTACTTTTATGTTCAGTGATTCTGGTTCTTAATAGAGTGTTTTCTATCATTATCCTTTTTGTAATGTGGATTCTGATATAGTCCTCAGCCTAGTAGGAAAGTGCGTGAAAGATTTCACGTAAATTACACACTGCGTTCATGATTTGAGGCTCTTTTTTTTCAAAACGGGGCAATCCTGTAAACTTTGAAAGCCAATGTTAGCCAATTAGGATGGAATATGAAATATCAGACAGATCAGTCTTGGGCACATTATAGAGATACTATAGAGATACTGTGTAACGATTTGCGGGATTTTTGGACAAAATCTGGAGGAGTAATATAAAAAAATGTGTTTTACAAAGTTCGGCCTCCTGGTGGCGCTATAACAGGCCGTTCTGGAAATTTTGGGGCAAAGGTTCAATGTTGGCATCCAGGGAGTGTGTGTGCAAAGTTTGGCATCGACCGGGTTAACGGTGCCGGAGATTAGCTGGTAACGGACGGACGGACACACACGGACGGACACACGGACTGACGGAGTGCAAAACATACTCTCTCCCCATGCCTTCGGCCTGGTGGAGACAATACATTGAATTTGGGCTCTGACCAAAGACCGGGCAGAGTCTTTTGTGCTGGTTCTGGACAACAGTGTATCCCACTGACTCAAGGCCGGGCACTGCACTCCCTGTGGTGGTGTGGAACGCGTGCGTCAAATTTGAAGTTGGTGGGGCGAACGGTTCTCGAGTTACGTGGATTACAGATGGACAGAGACGTGGTGCATTTAAAGATAATAACTAGAGCGGAGCCTGTTGGAGCCTCTACAGCGGTGCCCGTTGGGCACTGGCCTACTTGGAACGATGCAAGTTGGAGTTGGCTGGACTGGATGCTATAGGGCTGGGGGGGTATGGGATTTTTGTTACTGCGGTAATCGTCCACCCCCTTACCGTCAGTATGGTGGTAATTACCGCCAGCTCCATATATGGACCCTGGGCAGGGGCCCTGTCCAGATGTCAGAACAGGCCAGCTCCATATATGGACCCTGGGCAGGGGCCCTGTCCAGATGT
The DNA here is from genome assembly GCF_951216825.1 of Electrona antarctica. Taxonomy (NCBI): domain Eukaryota; kingdom Metazoa; phylum Chordata; class Actinopteri; order Myctophiformes; family Myctophidae; genus Electrona; species Electrona antarctica. Next base: position 25,365,885 of record NC_136798.1, read on the forward strand.
CAGAACAGGCCAGCTCCATATATGGACATGGCCAGGGGCCCTGTCCAGATGTCAGAACAGGCCAGCGCATGGCCAAATATGAAGTGCTGTGATGTCAGAACAGGCCAGCTCCATATATGGACATGGCCAGGGGTCCTGGCAGATGTCTTTTTGTGGCGGTTCTAGACAACCGTGGGTCCGACCGACTCGACACTGGCCACGTGCACCCCTGTGGTGGTGTGGAACGCATATGCCGAAGTTGAAGTCGGTGGGGGGAACGGTTCCCGAGTTACGTGGATTACACACACACAGAGACTTGGTGCATTTATAGTTAGAGATAGATAGATATAGATAGATAGATAGATAGATAGATAGATAGATAGATAGATAGATAGATAGATAGATAGATAGATAGATAGATAGATAGATAGATAGATAGATAGATAGATAGATAGATAGATAGATAGATAGATAGAGAATAAAGTCACAACACCAACATTGATGAGGCAGTATTGCTTTGTTTTCAAAATATAAGGTTTTCTTCATTTTCTGAAAAATGAACATTTTGGAGTTAGGTGGTCGCAGTATCGAACCAACTGAGGGCATGGTCACCACTACAGTACAATTTGTGAATATGTTTCAATTGTTGACAATTTTAGTTTATTTTTATGTTTAACTTTGATGATAATTAAATGTCAATAACGACATGCTCAAAATAGTGATGCCAGGTTGAATGTTGAAGCTCAGTGTAACTTTTCCATATACACATATGCACCTCATCAGATAAAGGGTTAAGAAATATAATTTGTAATGTAAATGGTATTCCTCCCATGGGCGTTCTTCATGTGGAATCAGGATGCAGAAGGAGTCAGAGTGATAGCTCCTCTCTGCTTCCCTATCAGCAGGCAACACTTAAGCTACAGCTCTGAATATTTAATAGGGACACTTTTGAACACCTATTTTTATCAGCACGGCTTAATAATTCAAAGAGCACTTCTCCTCTTCTCTATACTGCAATAACTAGCGTCTCTGTGTGTGTGTTGATGAATGTTTTGATGAATTGAACATGGTGGACCCTGTTGTAAACAAGTGTAATGCTTAATTGGGTCGTCCACTCACAGTTAACAGCCTTTGTATTGAGTTTGTGCTTGAAATGTACTGTAATTCTGCAAACTGTTAATACATTTTTCAATCAATCAATCAAAACATGTGTGTGTGTGTGTGTGTGTGTGTGTGTGTGTGTGTGTGTGTGTGTGTGTGCGCGTGGCTACTGTATTTTTGGTGTGAGACAATACGCAACAAGTATACGGTATGTACTGTAGGCCACATACGAACTGTGAGACAGGCAGAGAGAGAGAGAGAGAGAGAGAGAGAGAGAGAGACAGAGAAAGAGAGAGAGAGTGCGTGCGTGCGTGCGTTTTCATGTGCAAATTGATGGGTGAATCCATGTGCCCACCTGCTGGGCTGTCAGAGTGAGACCAACTGCTGGGAGAATAATTTGAATTAAAAGTTCTGTTTCAAATGTCCTGGTGGTGAGGCAAATTAAAAGTAATTCCCTTTACGCCCACACAAGCATCCTCTTTCATTTCAAACGAGAAGCAGATGAAATTGGCATAATTTCCCTAAAGTCGATTTCAGACATCGATGCCCCCCTTGAATCAGCATTCCCAGCGACAAACTATTCAATGAAAAGGTCGTCTTTTGAATAATATCCTCCCAATCAACAACACAGTACCTGACCGAAAGTGAAATAACCACATCAAGTAGCTTGCCATTTATCCCGACCATCCAATCAGGACTGCAACGTGTAGAGAGGAATGATAGTTTGATCATGCCTACTTCAAATGGTTGCTGGTACACATCCTGTGATAAACATATCATTGCAATATTTCATATTCCATTCGATTGCCTTCCACATTTTACAGGAGCATTTGACAAAAAATAAAAAATCAAACATCATGAACACTGCTTCGGATCGACCCCAAATTTGAATCGTTTGTGCAAAATAGGGATTCATTATTAATGAATTATTTAATAATATTAAATTATCAACCGTTTTTGTTGTATAATCAATTAAATCTAATAGTTAATAAAAGTTGCAGCCCTAATGGTGTGTGTTGCTGTTAGTACACTACCCGGGACTCCATTACAGAGACAGATGGCCGTGGTGTCCCACCCCGCCAACCCTCCCCCGCCCCTGCCGCCATGTCCACGCTTTAGCGGCGCCCATGCAGATATGACGCTTGTTCTCTGCGTGTGTGTTCTGTGGCTGGTGTGTTCCTCCCTGCGTGTGTGTGCCTCTGACGCGCAATGTTCTCCGCATTGACCGGGGATTGGGTGCTGTGGGCCCTGATGGTATCGATGAGGAGAGAGCCAAGGAGGAGAGAGACAGAGAGCCTGGATTCACCAGGGAACGCCCCACACTGGAGACAGCACGACCTGTGTTGCCACATTTTGCAAGAGAAACAAGCCCCCCCCAAAAGCGTCCAGGCCACATGAGCATGCGCGCACGCACACGCGCGCACACACACACACACACACACACACACACACACACACACACACACACACACACACACACACACACACACACACACACACACACACACACACACACACACACACACACACACACACACACACACACACACACACACACACACACACAAATCGTGTATGGGTGGTCCCTGGCACAAAATATTTTCTAAGGGGGGTCAGCGAACAAATACACATATCATTCATTCTGCATGCTACTGTATAAACCGCCTGGAATTTTTTTTTGTAACAGGTAGTCTTATTAGTGATGTCATCAGGAGACGAGAAGTGTAAAACACAGCATGACCAAAAGCTTCTGATTGTAAATAACCATAGGTAAATCTAAATGTAATTTAGTACAATGGCTTGTATTGTACGCTGGAATGCATACCAGACAACCAGAGAAATAAATTACAATCTAATATCTAGTGATATTCTCTCACAGAGAATTAATTGCATCAAAGGATGAGTCAAATTACAGTTCAAGCAAGTGAAATTCCGATTTAATGCATCCTTGCACAGTACGTGCCCTGCAGTGTTTGCATATTATATCCACAGGTGTGTTGATACATTGATGTCCAGACCTGAACATTCTTCAACTGAAATTATCATATTTTATACAGCCAGGGGGGATGAGAGCTAAATGACATGCAGGAAACGCAGGCTGGACTCAAAACGTTGATAAATGTATGATAGCTTCATTGACAAAATCCATATCATCACTGTCAGGTATTTGGACCTATATGTCCAAAACGGTTCCTTGTTTATTAGCCTATTAGTTAACAAATAAATGGTCAAAATAGCCAATCTACAAGCTACCAACAACGCGCTGCTATTTAGTCTTGTGCGCCATTTTCGTATGATGAAGTAGGGCATCAATTTATGAAAAAGTTTAAATATGGAGAAACAATGTTTCTGACCAACAGAAACAATATGTAGCTTCCTGTTCTGTACAGTCTCTGTGATTAGCATTCATTTCAGCTTACAAAGAAAAGAGTTTCACCGGAGTCTGTAGATATTTGGATTTTAATGCTTTGTTCTAATTAAAATTGGCAAAGAACAAATCATTTGTCTCGTTTAAATGTTGTAGCCAAAATCGTTTCTTGTTGCAGATAAAGCAAATCATTATTTGAGAGAGTTAATCCTCCTTGATGTGTGTGTAAGTGATTGAGTCGGGTACATGTTTAACAACGCCTATTTGAGCAATCTACTGAGAAAGATAGACAGGCTGAATGAACGAAATAGACGCAATGCAAGCAAGCATGTGGTGTGTGTGTGTGTGTGTGTGTGTGTGTGTGTGTGTGTGTGTGTGTTTTGCTGTTTAGACCTCTGGCTCGTTCATTGGATGCATTCGGGTTTATGCAACAACACTATAAAAGCCAAATGGAGTGACATTACTGCTGTGGTTACGACCCTTCAAATGAAATAACTCTCTATTGGTTTATGTGGTGTAAGCCACAAAAACCGGGGGATAAAGCTGAGAATCTACCACAAGAGGATGTGGGTCTTGGTAGTGGCAGGGGTTTTTATCACCAACGTCCAGCAGCGAAGATCGTGGCGGGAGATTTTGACTTGTGGAGCTCATATCAGGCCATTGTTGCCTTGGTTACGTTGTATCTGAAATCAGGCTGTAGACGATAGCTGAGAGGTTTTTCCCACACACTGTAGAGAATAGAGTTCTGGAGTTGATTCCTGGAAAAAAATGAGTTGTCTTTTTAGGCCAGGGTTTACCAAACAGTGAGTCAGGACCCATTTTTTGGTCAAGGACCCATTTTTATGGGTTGTGATTAAAAACAAATTACATTTCCAATTATTATTATTTATTTTTTCAAAAGGTATATATATATATTTTTTTACTGAACTTTAAAGAAATAGTGAGGGCGGTGGGGGCGTGTTCTCTCCTCCGAGTCATCAGCGCCCATACCCTATAGGTGGGGTTGGCGAAAGGGCCTTTCTGTGTGGAGTTTGCATGTTCTCCCGGGGCCCCTAGGGTAGGTACCCTCACAAAAAACATGCAGTAATCCTGGTCTCTATACTGCATGCCTCCCCCTGGTCAGCCGGGGCACCCGCTGGAGGGAAAAGGAACTGGTTGGAAAAACGTGTTCCTTCCATGTGCTACGTCTATCCGGGGAAATAAGAAGCGATAGAAGTGATAAGAAGCAGTCTGCTCACTCCTCATGCATTGAAGGAAGCATATTGAGCTCAGTTCGGGGCTCTCCCCAGGTTGGCAGAGGGAGAGGCCTAGGATTACACCTTGGGAAATTGGCATAAAAACTTTGAAAAAAATTAAAAAAATAAAGAAAAAGTGCAAAACTAAGTTGAAAATTAGAAAATAAAGAAATCAAAACAACGCGCAATTAGAAAACCACAATGGCCATTAACATAGCCAATATCACAAATGTGGAGAGGTCATCACATTTGGGCAAGTGGCTATGGACAAGGAGTGTTTTTCATGCAAAACAAATGCTTGGAATGAATGGATTCAGAATCATGAAACCCCCCACTTCATTTCAATCTTTGTGTGATGTGTTACTACTAGACACCTTTACAAACACATTGGTGAAGAAATGTATTGGTAAGAATTTTATTCCCAGATTGTATTAATATCCCCTGACTAGTAACACAAACTGATAGACGTATTGTTACGTGACACGTTGTCACTGCAATAACCAATAACCATGGCAACATCAGGCAAGCTGATAAGTGCCATGTTGTTGTAGATAAACTGTCTGCCATTAAGGACAAGGAGGAGAGCCCAGACGGAAATCCTGCAGGTCCAACTCGAGGCCAACGAGGCAGGTGGTCTTCTGCCTCGAAGAAACATTCAGCGGAGATGAGAAAAGTCGAAGGAGGGGGCACCATGAGCCACCTACATCAGGGGTTCTCAACGTTTTTGGCCGGGGACCCCCGGAAATGCTTTGGCAATGTCTCGGGACCCCCGCCCCGCCCCCCAATATAAATTGACTGCTACAATAACCTTAAACCATTTTGGGCGGGAACCCCTTTTGGTGTTTTAAGCATTGTTATAATTTAGCTATTGAAAAATAGCAGATCTACAAGCTCATAGCGCGCCACCGAGTGGCGCGCTACGAGCTTGTAGGTCTGCTATTTTAGAAAAATCGTGAACATTTCTTTTAAAAAAAAATCTTTTTTTTTTTTTTTTTTTTGAAAATAATTTGGGGACCCCTAAAATAATTTGGCGACCCCCCGAGGGGTCTGGACCCACGGGTTGAGAACCCCTGACCTACATGTACCACCAACAAATACTCTAATTGAATGACAAAATGTATCGTTATATTCATGCTGTTAATAGGGTTTGCCACAGGATAAATAAATACATGTTCACGCTGTAGAACAAATGACACTCTATACACTTTGTTGACGGGGGTCCCCCAGGGGTCTATATATACTAGCAGGCCCGCTCCTTTTTCCACTCTGGACAAAATATATTTGCCGAAAATAGCCAACCTACAAGCTTAGACGCGTTGTGAGAGCTTGCAGCTCAGCTAGTTTTGCAGAATGATTGCCCTCAGAATAGGGACGCTAGGGTTCATGTGGTTAATTGCATTCTTTGGCCATTACTGTTTTCTTTTGTCAGCACAGTGGAGAGGGATGTAAAGCAGAGGGCAGATATGAGGGCTGATACAAGTCGCATGCCCTGAACTGGACTGGACCGGAAGTGGTGATCGTGTTAGCTGGCCAAGACAAACAGGATGCCTCAGAACATCAGCTTTTGTTTGAAATGATGGAGACGATGCGGTTTTACAGTGAAGAAGATCAGACAAGAGTGATTGAACTTATTCGCTTATTTTCTTCCCCTCTTCCCTCACTGCAAAGCTAATTGCTTTCTCTGGGACAAATAAAGCTAGAACCATATTATTTTCCTTTCATCAGGCAAACTATGGGGAATAGTAATATATGTAGAATAGTAATCGCCATCATCTTTTACATGGTATTAACTGTAGCGTAGCCTCACCACGTCCTAATAATAAATCAAATTTTCATTATACAAATCGTGTTATATGTAACGGCATGATTTCCCTCATATTTCATACAGTATGTGACGGGCGGCATACAGCGCAAAATGACAGCTGCAGGCACGGCCACTTAAATGAAACCAATATACAGTACAGACTACAGAGTATACTGTATATACTGTAATAGAGTAGATTATAAATAATTTGTCTTGCTGGAACCCCAGCGGTGCATGGTGGACGGTGGTATACTCTACTGTATGTGAGTGGATGCAAAGCAGGGATGTCAGAAAACATTGCTATAGGCAGCAGTGGGCACCAACAGCGTGACATGAATATGCATGCAGTGTCCTCCTACGTGTTAGGCAGAGATATATATTCCCCTGTAATGGATGAAAATCCCCCGCATGCCTTTTAAGCTAATGCGCCCCTCCAGTTAAAGGGCCTCGCAGTCTTGGAGAGTCCAGGCGGGTGGGCTGCTGAGTGGCACCTATAGCAAACAGCATGCGGCAAACGTCAAATTCACTCGCGTTGATCTGCTTTGGGGGCATTGATGCAATAAAGCCTGATAGTTGGTCATACGATGGAGCATAAATTAGGCTTAACTCAACCATGCATTTGATTTGGCCGGTGTGTGTGTTGAGGCGTTGAGGGTCACTGTTTAGTGCTGGATTTGTCATAATGGAAATGGGTGATGGAGAAAGACCTTTTTCTAATGCTTGCTGGCATGCTTGCTGATGTAGTAGACAAGTGCATGCACATAGAAGTTGTTATGTAGTAGTAGACAAGTGCACGCACATACAGTACTGTAGAAGTTCTGTGCCACGTTCCGCGTTCAGAGTCTTTCATGTCTATGACTCAGAGAGTGTACAAATAGAACCCTAACGGGTCAGTTTGGGCCATCTCAGACTCAGAGTACACCCTTAGAATTAACATTCAGGAGGATTACATAGCGTAGATTGGTGTCCTAGAGACAAAAATGGTATCTGTGGCCGCCTAATGCATAACAATCTGGGGACCCTTGAAATAGCTGAAAGGTTGAGAACCACTGGGTTATAGATTGTCACTGCACACACACACACACACACACACACACACACACACACACACACACACACACACACACACACACACACACACACACACACACACACACACACACACACACACACACACACACACACACACACACACACACACACACACACACACACACACACACACACACACACACAGCACTCTCAGTTGAATAGACTTTAAAGGGTTAGTTCAGATTTGTTTTACTTAAAGCTGTAGGAAATACTTGCCTTTAATATATAGTGATTGTAAAGGTATTAATTGATTGCCTGAGTCCCGTGGTGGGAGGTCTGGTCTGGTTTTGGAGAATATCAAGTAGTTCCGGGTATTTGATGGGGGTCACTGGGGGCCATGCATTAAAAGTAAATTAATCCACAACACTAGCGAAATTTGTATTGTTGACCTATTACTACCATAGTACAACTTTGGTTCAACATTTACCCCATCCCCCGTCACATGGAACTATGGTTTTGTGCTGCTGCTAGCGTAGTGATACTGGACACAAAAAATAGTTCCATGTGACAGAGTGTTCCAAGTTGAACAAAAGTTGCGCTATATGTTAGAAATAGGTCAACAATACCAATTACGCTATAGTTTTGTGGATTAATTTATTTTTAATGTGTGGCCCCCAGACCCCTAACCTGACTCCGCCAGATGGGGCAGCAGAGAGTACACTGGGTTCCTCCTTCCTGCTCCCATCTGGGAACTCTCAGGCAGACTTGATGCTCCGGCCACCAAACGGCCTGGCCAATCAGCGGCAGCTAGAGGCGGGATCAAGGCAGCACTGTGTCTAGCACTGTGTATGCAGTGTAAGCACTGTATAGACCGGAACTACTTTTTTGTTTATTTATAAAGCACATTTAAAAACAATTTTCATTGTACCAAAGTGCTGTACAGAACATCTCATCAACACGACAAATACAGACAGTAGGAGCGCAACAACATTTGTTGCAGACAGTAATACAGACAGTGAAAGTAAATGGTAAATGGTACATTTATATAGCGCCTTTATCCAAGGCGCTTTACATAGATTGTGCATTACATTCACCCATTCACACGCACATTCATACACCAATGGCGGTGGAAACCATGCAAGGCACCAACCAGCACATCAGGAGCAATTAGGGGTTCAGAGTCTTGCTCAAGGACACTTCGACACTAACTCTGGGTAGCCCGGTTCGAACTGGTAACCTTGAGGTTAGCATCCAGCCACTCTACCCCTGAGCCACCGCCGCCCAAAGTACTATTCACAAAACCAGACCAGAACTCCCACCACGGGACTCAGGGAATCAATTAATACCTTTGCAAACATTATAATAATGGCAAGTATTTCCTACAGCTTTAAATCAAAAAATCTGAACTAACCCTTTAAAAAAACTTGGCAGACAATTATTCAGCATACGTATTCTGCCTAAAATGGACATCAGCGTAGATAAACAGTCCAATGATCCCTTCCTCACTGCATCTGTCAACTCAACGACCAAGCTTTTATTGGAAATGGACGGTTATGTGCACAGCCACGTATTCTGGGAACATTAACGCTGACAGTAAGAAGTGTATATTGAAACAGTGAAGTAGTTGCTTGTTTTAACTGTTGACGACATGAATTGAATTGTTCTTTACAAGGAATTTTTATTACAGTACCAATGAAAGAATAACAAACGAACAGTAAAAAATATTAGCTGTGCTAGAACTTAAGTGCATCATTTGAATACTAGTTTCTACTCAGGCGTTCCCAAACCTACATGCCAAGGACATTCCAAGGACAAAATAGCCAAGGCCTCCGACTGTGACCACCATTTGATAAAATAAACAAAGAATAGCAAAAGTAGACCATCTACATTCTACAAGATCACGTGCCATGAATCACGATGCTACATGCACGTTGTGAGCATTTACGAAATATTTTGAAAAGTTTAGAAAATGTTTGAAAGGTTTGACAGTTCTGACATGCCCAAAATAGGGGTGCCAACCAGGTTCAAAGTGGTTAAACTGCATGGCACAATAATCGTATGCACTGAATTTGAAATATATTTTTCCCCACACCTTTAAAATTGGTGTACTGCCGGCCTCCCCTTGATCAGTGGCGGATTAACTCTTTGTGGTGACCATTGCTATGACCCGTTTTGACCGTTTTGTCAGCAGGGGGGTCATTTGACACTTTTTTTCTGCTCCTTCAGCAGCCTTGCTTCTAAATTTCAGCACTCTTGCGGCAATAGTTGAGTCTTTTTCCACTTTCTCCCGCCGTTTGGTGCCCTGTGATGCAGCACCTAAAGCCATTAAGCCAGCCCTGCACTTGATCTGTGATCTAATTAGCATGAGCGTAAAAACTATCTTGTATCAACAATATTGCCATACGAAATAGTCATGTATATTCACGGCCGAAATACGCAAGTGCATATGATATTAACTGCAATAACTGGTCAATCAGTTCTGGTTGTCTAGGAGTTTTGGCTATCATTCGGCACTGATCATAGCCAGAGCTCATTTAGTTAGCACATCGGATAGGGTTTTATCTACACTCAATCGTTTTAAACATGGAATCATTCGATTAACTTGGCATCACAAAACAGCTGTCGTGCCTGTTATTGTGGCTGGCCTGGTTCTCTGGATGTCGCATACACCAGTGGTTCCCAAACTTTTCTGGATCAGGGATTGATTAATTGATTGATTGAACATTTTAGTAACAGTTCAGTCATATAAATCACTAATAGATTTAACCAATATTTATTATAGAATGAGAATACAAATGAGCATATCATTTTTTACCTTGGCGTTCGACTCTGCTACATTTTTCTTCCTGCTCGGCACAATTAAACACCATCATTAAACATTAAGAGCAGGGAGATAGATATACAATAACACCCCTTGTGGGGAACAGAAATAACAGAGCCCACCGGTGGTGCTGGGGTGGTGGTGGGAGCAACATCACATAACAACAACCAGGAACCATATGCAGAAGGAAGGCAGGAATACCCCACACAATGGTCAGCTGACTGCCACATCACCGAATGACATGTGGGTCTTGCAAACACTGAATACACCCACATAGAAAATGCAGCATATTAACCCCTTGAGTATATGTATGCGCCCTTGAGCACAGCATGAAGCCGCTCGAGTATATCTGACTGAACTAACTCTGCAAGCTACGTATCATGAGTGAGTTGATCCATCAGCATTTTTCGACTGCGGTCGAGATCATGGATTTCACAATGCCACGCCAGGCTTCATTGCCATCCCCAGATCCTGCTTACTGATGCATGTGTCCCTAGCGATGACATCAGGGAACGACAGTTTTCTACCTCTGGTCTGCTTTGAGGCAGGATTCCAAAGAAGAAGGGAAGATATAACCTCATGATCAGCTCTGTAGCAGTGGACAGCAAACGGTGTTCTTCTGGATCGAACTAGTGAAGAAACACGGGGAAGGTTGCCGTATATTAGAGAAGTCGATGGGTGGCTCTTCCAAGAGAGATTTTGTGCTCTCATTAGAAGGCGGTGTAAGTGCCATCCATCCGTTTCTCTAATTTGGACACAGGTGGTACAGTGTCGTAGATGCTGAGTGAGTTGATAGTGACACTGGTGGTACAGTGTCGTAGATGCTGAGTGAGTTGATAGTGACAGCGGCACAGCGTCAATACGCAGACTAGACGTATTGATTTGCACCTCAGCTGTCTAGCCGTAATAACCTATGTGTTTGTTTACTTGTCGCTGAAGTTGTGGGGTTTCAGTATTTCATTCTTAACTTGCATTAAGTGTGTGCATCATGTACTTTAGTAGATGGGCTGGTTTGGATACTGTAATTCCTCTTGACTGCGTATCTCCCAAAGCGGCTGATGTAAAAAAAGATGTACCAACCGAAAGAGTCATTGGCTTTTAGGGGGTGGGAAGAAACTAAGTACTCTCACTTTTTCCATGTACTTTTTTTAGTACAATCTACAATCGGCAACTCTACTTTCAAGTGCTGTAAATGTTTGATCAAGTATTGCACTCAACCTTTGGAAAGGCAATAATTACAGAAATACAAAGACTGCACACTGGTCCATGCTCCCATAGTGACTTTAATGAATTACCACCAAGGAAAGTAACCTTGCTGGTAATTCATTACAGTCACAATGGGAGCATGATCCAGTGTGCAGGTTTTGTTTTTCTATTTTAGACTGTTCTGCCCAGCACCTGGGATTTTATCATTTTGATGTGCAGTGCTTTGTTTGTCTACAGAGTAGATTACACTTTGTTATGGCACAATGAGGAGGATATTCCAATTTACGTTTGCTTTGAACCACTTTTCCCCCATAAGGCAAGTTTCCTATGAAGCCCATGTCTAAAATGTAACGTGAAAAAATTACATCTGTAATTAAAATAAATCTGTACAATAAGGCACGCACGCACGCAATGTCTGCCTACGCCTTTGGGGATGTCATTACTTTACTTAAAGCACCCTTTTCCACTTAAAGGTGTAGTTTACCCAAAAAAGTACTAACTGGTATTTTCTATCAATTACAAACCCCATGAAGCCTTAATTCATGGAGTTTTTGTCCATTCCTAAACCAATATTTCCTACCAGCGGAGACTCCGCCAGTCAAGAAATGATTGGCTCATGAATGCAATAAAAACAAAAAAATCTCCATGAATTCAAGGCTTCATGGGATGTGTACCACAAGGTTATAATAGTTTTGGATTTTTGAGTGATGCAACCACTCCAAGGAACAGCAATGTCCTAACCTACTTAAGTGACTATGTCTTAACCTATGTCTTAACCTATGTTTAGAATACCAGTAGGGGCAAAAGTGGCGCTGTTGTGCCAGAAAAAGAGAGAGAGATAGTGTTGCACTGTTGCCTGCTAATTACACAGAGAGAGAGAGAGAGAGAGAGAGAGAGAGAGAGAGAGAGAGAGACAGACAGAGAGAGAGGCAGGGGGAGAGGGGAGACAGGAGTTGCACCACTCAGTTCACATGGGTGTGATTTTAATTATAGTTTGGTTTTAGTTAGTTTTGACTTTTTTTTCTAATTCAGTTAGTTTTTAGAGCGGGTTTTCTAGTATTTAGTTTTGTGACAACTCTTAGTTTTAGTGTAGTTTTTAATTAGTGTTAGTGTTTTTTCTGCCCTTTACAATTCTTCAAAAAGTATTGTGTAGTAGGCTAAGTATTGTGTAATAAAAACTCAAGAAAAGATAGCATTTAAAAACATAACATTCAGTTACAGATTAAGCTTATAAATAACTTGACAAAAATGAAAACTAAGTTTTAGTTAGTTTTGTAAACACACAATACAGTTTCAGTTAGTTATCGTTTTTCTTTTCCTTTTCTAGTTTTTATTTAATTCAATTAACAAAAATGTTATTTTATTTTAGTTTTTTCGTTAGTTTTGATTAACTATAATAATCTTGGTATACCAGTAATTGTTAGAAAATACGTATTTTTTTGGTGAAGTACTCCTTTAGTGACTTATAATCACACCATAATGCATTATAACTGATCAATTATTATAATGTAATACATCATGACAATTATAATAAACTATGATCCTTGCTAAACAAAATGGCTTTGTGCAGCAAATATGAAGTATTATAAAACATTTAGTTGACCGTATAAGTCATTATGAAATGGTTTATGATTCATCATTATGATAGATAATTATGAGGTTTTATAGGAAATGTTACCAATTGGGTAGAACACTCTTTTTCCACTCCTTGGATTTTTGCCTTGGAGTTTGTCTCCATTCACTTCACAGTCAATGTTGTGCTGAAACCAATGGTTTAATTAACCGTAATGCAAGTAAATTAATTAAATTAAAACAACTTCAGTCTAATTGTGACGTGAGCTGCTTTTTTCGCCACACAATTCAGCCGTTTGACAGAGTATGCTAGGCCTAGTTTTGACCTAGAATGATATGACCAAAATAGTGACAATGAGGCTTTGAGCATGTGGGCGCGTGGCTCCACAGCTGAGGCGGATCAATGACAGACCAAAAACGGAATGATACATTCCAGTATTTGCACTGTGCATTAGGGTGCGGGGCCTTGTACAACATTAACCTCACGCCAAGTGATCCCCGACTGATTTCAAAGTCGATCTGCCCATGCATCCAGCCCTAGCTGTCATTAGGCTGTCAGCAAGAGCCCATGCTATTGAGATAACTGTTCAAACATTATGTTTGAAAGGGGAAGAGGCATAGTGGCATAGTTCTCCTGTGTGGAATAATAAGTAAATCAATCAAAATACAATGACTTGATTCAATATTTATCATGTTCTCCACGTGCTGGGAAATGGGAATATAATGAACATACGTGTGTCACGATGTGTGTTAGTGTGCAGACTGTGCACATAATGTGTGCAGGTATTTGTTTCTGTGTGCATACACAAATAAGTACAAGGTTTCTTCGACTATGCATGCACCTCTTGGTACCACAGCACCTCAAAGGGACAAAGGCCCTTAAAACAAGGCTCCAGACTTCCCAAAACAAACTGGTCAGGCTACTACTTGGCCTCACTCCCCGAACCCATCTCACCCCTGCTCACTTTGACAGGCTGGAATGGCTTAGGGTTGACGACAGAGTACAGCATCTTGCAATGGGTCTGGTCCACAAGATTCGATACACCACCAATATGTACCTGTCTAAATACTTCCTTAATGTCAACGAAGATCATACCCACAACACCAGAGGGAGCTCAACAAACCATGAGCAACCCAGATTTGGCACAAACAAGTGACTAAATTAATTTCGCTCCTATGCCACCAAAATGTGGAACGCCCTACCAACGGTCATTAAGACAAATCCATTGACTCCTTCAAAACCGCTCTCAAAGGGCAGTGTATATTTGTATGTCTCTAAATGTTATGATGAATTGAACAAGGTGGACCCTGTAGTGCAAGTGTAGTGCTTTATTGGGTCGTCCACTCACAGTTAACAGTTTGTATTGAGTTGTGCTTGAAATGTACTGTACCGTAATTCTGCAAACTGTTAATAAATACTTCAATCAATCAATAAGTGAGTGAGTGAGTGAGTGAGTGAGTGAGTGAGTGAGTGAGTGAGTGAGTGAAAGTGCCCCAGATATACTCCATAAAAAGGCACTCAGACACAGAGAGATGTGCCCTCAGCCAGCTGGTCCTGGAAGTCTGTACCCCAAGCTAACCTTTCCTATGTGGATACAAATGATTATAGGCAAACTATTTCTGACAGCAAATGCACAATTCTTATGGTTGAATTGAATTGAGTCTGCCTCTCTGTGTGTGTGCGCTTTGCATGCATATAGTACAGTAATTGTATTGTATTTTACACTAATCTCTCTTCCCCTGGTGAAACACCATTTGTCTTCTCCATTCACCTGTCCAGACAAAGAGAGACTATGACAGTGACAGAGAGAAGGAGAGGGCAGTAATAAGACACCTCAAATGCAAGAGACAGGTAGAGAGAGAAAATGAAAAGAAAATGGGGAAGAGGATGGAGAGCGTTGAAGAAAATGAGAGAGAAGGTGATGGCATGAGAGACACAGTGAACAAGAGTAGAAAGTACAGTGCAACTAAGTGCACCCTCCCCACTGTGCAGTGTTATATAAGAATCAGGCACAGATCCTTCTGTGCTTCCATTCAGATGAGAGCTTAAAGGAGAGTCCATTAATGCTTACAGGAGCTGCCACCGCACAGAATGTCAATTTAACTCCCATGACCCCCTTGCAGGGCACGAATTTCATGGAGGCCATTAACGCCATGGCTGCTGTGCCCCCTTAGTTTGGCCTTATGTCCCTGAAAACAATGATATGCCCTGAGCCTTGATGTTCCATCATCACTGCCTCAGTTTTCTACTCTGCCTCTTTCCTGACAAAATTATTTTAGACACTAGTGCAGGTTGAGATTCTGAATATTTTTGGGCAACATCAAGTGAAAAACTGCACACATAACCTGGTATGGGTTAGATTTCGAGCCTGGTATGAACTGCTGGGAAACTGGGCTATTCATGATTTATGATGATGATAGTTAGACACAAATCTAGCCAACCAGGAGACATACCGAAATCCTCCTGAACTGCCAGTGATCCGAAGCTGTGACTGATCTCCTCCCCATCATGTCACAGAGTTGTGCTGCTGCAGATTATCAAAGCCAGGAAGCAGTGGCAAAATGGTGGGCAGCTGGCGTCACTAAAAAGAGACAAAATTTGTATCAATATCATCCTAGGTACCCCAAAACATACACTGCAACTCCTAGACTCCTAGACATCATCCCCATCTTCAAATGAGTCCAGGGACTCTCTCCTTTTTATTGTGACCTCAATGAATTGACAATATCTGGGGCTGACCCACCACATGGGCTGGCCCTGCCCGGCAAATAATTTGCTGCACGTCACTCCCTTACTATCTCCGTGTTTCCTGTCTCTGTCAAGCATTGCAGGAACACATCAACGTTCAATCAATATCTTGGTTGATCTCCAAATGTCATAGAGATCTCTATGACAAGGCTTAAGAATGTCCCCCATAACATTATGGGGGCAATTAATTACTGCAAATGCAGTCAGAGCGTTGTTTCAGAGGTCAGGCCAGAATACTTCTGAAGGATTTCCTTTTCATCCTACTCCTAGTGATAAGGATTTATGCATAACTGATGCATAACTGGCTTAAATGACAGGCAGCCTCAGCAGTATAAAAGGAGCCAAACAATGAAGACTATAGGCTTAGTGCAGTAATTGGTATTGTAGGTGTAGCCTACGATAGCTTTTCTTAGCAGCTCACCAGGGACGTCTGGCTTTGTTGGGTAGATTCATAATTCAAAATGTATTCAAACTAATTCAGGGCAGATGCTTTTGCTGCCTTCTCCCTCAATGTGCTTTCACATGCGAGACCTCCACTAATAAAACATAACATTGTGGTGAGAAACAAGGCAAATATTCCATAAGAAATTCGAGTCACATTGAATTTTGACAAAGGACTCGAGAGGATTCAGCTAACCTGGAAATGAGTGTGGAAGTTGCAGGTGCATTCACAGTTGACTAATACCGCCCAGGAGGTCTTTTGTGTCCTCCCGCGCACGGCCCACACGGCTAAAAGATAATGAGTATTAGCATAATGGAGGAAAACCTGGCATCAAGCACGTGCCGCTTAAGTACGGATGAGAGAGTCAGTCAGGTTTAATCCCATTTCTTGGGAAACACTAGGTACTGCATTGTGTCAGCTATTAATGTGATGTTAAGTATTGTGTTGATTATAGTTAATGGGTATGTGGTGTAATCTGCCAGTCGTATCTGCTTAGATGGATGATCTGTCTGAAAGCAGCAGGACTCTGTGTGTGCATTAAGGTCGTGATGAGACTAAAAATGGACTATGCACACCAAGCACTTTAACTATAACAAGAACTACCGGTAAGACACCCTGAGGGCGAGAAGCGACGTCGCCCTAAAGGACGAGGTTGCGTGCACGCATCCGCCTGGGTGACGGCAGACTGCTGGGCGAGCGCTGGCGCTTTGGCATGGGGGGTCAGATCAACATATGGAATGAATTTTCTGTACTGGCCATATATGGAGCGTGTCTTGAGTGTACAGGGTTTGATGAGGTCAGATCAACATATGGAATGTCAGAACAAGTCAGCTCTAAGAGATCTAAGGGTGGCAGCGGGGGACAAGTGCCTTGAGTGTACAGGGTTTGATGAGGGCCCAGGTAGGGCCAATTATTTAGAGTTATTAGTTGTGGCTTGTTGTGAACGGCCATTTAGAGCAGTGGTTCTCATTGACATGATTTTGGAGAGGGGTCCCGACTCCCCAGATGACACTGAAGTGACAATTTAAGGATCTTTTTAATAACGGTACCTAAAAAACAAAAAAATACTTACTGCATCAAACGTAATCAACTATACTATACTGTACTACTGTACAGTACTACTGTACTATAAAAACTGGTCAAACATTGGCCAAATAGTAAAATGATATAAGAAATTGAGGCAAACAGGACCTGAATGGAAACAATACCACAAGGAAGTTTTTCGGTGCTCCCTTTGGATGTGTGTTTGACCGTACTCTGTACTGTTTACATTTCTGGTAATAAAGTATTCAATCAATCTATCAACACATTGTGAAACTAGCTGATCCTCAAGCTGGCAGTAGATCAGCAGTTTTCACAATGTTTATCTGTGGAACCAAATTAAATGTGA
The DNA here is from genome assembly GCF_951216825.1 of Electrona antarctica. Lineage (NCBI taxonomy): Eukaryota > Metazoa > Chordata > Actinopteri > Myctophiformes > Myctophidae > Electrona > Electrona antarctica. The sequence goes on from NC_136798.1 coordinate 25,383,584, forward strand.
AGTCCAAGTGCAAGTGCTTGTCAGGTGGGGGTGTCCCCAGTTCAAATGATTATTTTGGGGGTCGCGGCCTGAGTTAAAAAGTTAAAAAGCCCAGCTACTACAGATTCAGATAACTATATTTGCCAAAAATAAATACCAACAGACATAAGACAACACGTGCTAGGAAAAAATTAAAAATAAAGTGCGTTAACTATAAAGAGTTATAGTTCATAGTGCATCAATATAGCACCGAAGTCTGACGTCACTTTCAGTAGAGGGCGCATTGAAATCTCCATAGGGGGATTTTAGGTCGCTTCATATAAGAACTGTGTTTGAAAAATAAACCGATCATCCCGGCCTTTCTGTCAGGGGGGTGGCTGTGCGTCGTTAATGATGTCCATTAATATTTGATACAGCCTGTTTCTGGAGAAAATGGAATTAATGTGGCCGCAAAAGCCTTGAAACTACAGTACAAGGGTATGAAAGCAATGTCGCTGCTAATATACGTCACGCCCAGCTGTCAACACATTGCGTTCCTGAGATTCCTGAAAATGTTTTTCCATGGCCTCTAGGGAGTGCATACATAAGTTGTATACAGGTTGATGCAGTTATACTGTAGGTAAAAACAGGAATTGCCCTGTTATAGCGCCACCGTGAGGCTGATTTTGAAAAAAACATAGTGGCATGCCGTCCTCGGCCTAGTGGAAATGTGCGTGTATAATTTCACGGAAATTGCACACTGTGTTTGTGATTTGTGGCATTTTGTTCGAAACTGACCAATCATGTGAGATTTGGAAGCCAATCTTAGCCAATCAGGATGGAAGATGGGAAATGGTGCTGATCCGTGTTGATCACATGACTATGGAGATGGTGTATACCGAATTGTGTGATGTATGGATACAATGTGTACGAGAAATCTACAGAAATATGTTTTGCCTAAATCGGTCTCATGGTGGCGCTATAACAGGCCGTTGAGGAATATTTGGGGCAGAGGTTCGTCGTTGGCATCCAGGGAGTGTGTGTGCAAAGTTTGGCATGGATTGGGCCAACAGTGCCAGAGATTAGCTGGTAACGGACGGACGGAAGGACGGACGGACACACGCACGCACACACACGGACGGAGTGCAAAACATACTCTCTCCCCATGCCTTCGGCCTGGTGGAGACAATAAAAAGTACACGAACCTGTGGACTGGCGCCCTCTACTGACAGTGACGTCAGGACTTTGGTGCTCTATGTTACCGGTGTCAAAGTGTCGGTGTCACTAGGGGTCGGGGAAAAAACTTCAACAGCAGCAACCTTCTCCCAGAAGGGAGCAGAGTGAGGAGGCTGTGGCCACGGTGGCCGAAAGGGATCATGATTTTCCTTTCTCTGCTCAGCACCCTGGAGTCGTGCAGGGACTTGAGGCAGTTGAGGGAGGGCAGGGGACGGCCAATCACCCTCTCCGCCGAGCGAATTACCCGCTGGAGCTTGGTGAGATCTTTTTGATTGATTGATTGATTGAAGTATTTATTAACAGTTTGTAGTACATTTCAAGCACGACTCAATACAAAAAACTGTTAACTGTGAGTGGACGACCAATAAAGCACTAGACTTGTTTACAACTACAAGAGGGTCCACCATGTTCAATTCATCAGAACATTTAGAGACATACAAATATACACTTCTACATAGCCAAACTAGAAAAAGTGCCCTTCTGGGCACAGGTCTCCACCAGGAGGATAGGACTGTGTGAGATGTTTGGCAAAATGTTTAGGATTAATATAAACATGTTTTTGAGGCATTTTGTTCCAAAAATGTGTTTTGCAAAAATCAACCTGTTGGTGGCGCTATAACAGGCCAATGTGAAAAGGGTGGGATATATTCCTCAGCCTAGTAAGAAATGTGTGAAAGATTTCACGTAAATTGCATGCTGCGTTCATGATTTGAGGCTTTTGTTCAAAACGGGGCAATCTTGCAAACTGTGAAAGCTAATTATAGCCAATTAGGATGGAATATGAAATATCGGACAGATCCGACTTGAGCACATGACCATAGAGATAGTGTGTAACGATTTGTGAGATTTCTGGACAGAATCTGGAGGAGTAATATCAAAAAATGTGTTTTACAAAAGTCGGCCTCCTGGTGGCGCTATAAAGGCAGATGCGGAAAATGCAGGTCAACGGTTTGTCCTTGGCCTCTAGGGAGTGTGCATGCAACGTTTCACGCAGATCGGTGCAGTTTTAGGTAAAACATGTGAAAAGCTGCCTCATGGTGGCGCTATAACAGGCCGTTCTGGAAAATGTGGGGCAGAGGTTCATCGTTGGCATCCAGGGAGCGTGTGTGCAAAGTTTGGCATCGACCGGGTTAACGGTGCCGGAGATTAGCTGGTAACGGACGGACGGAAGGACACACGGACGGACACACACACACACGGACGGACACACACACGGACGGAGTGCAAAACATACTCTCTCCCCATGCCTTCGGCCTGGTGGAGACAAAAACAGGAAATCCTCATCATAAAGGAGGTAAAAAGGGAAAAGGAAACATATACAGTGAGGGGAAAAGGGGGTGGGTGGGAGATTCATATTTTATGGGGGCCAGTTTCGAATTGCAGCCATCCGTAGGTAGCCTCGCGTTGCGATACTAATATACCACTGCTAATCCACTAATCCGTGGGTGCCCTTTGAGAGCGGTTTTGAAGGAGTCAGGGGATGTCTTAATGACCGTTGGTGGGGCGTTCTGGGTTACACATGGTTTGTTGAGCTCCCTCTGGTGTTGTGGGTGTGGACTTCGTTGACATTAAGGAAGTATTTAGACAGGCACATGGGTATCTTGGTGGTGTATCAAATCTTGTGGACCAGACCCATTGCAAAATGCTGTACTCTGTCACCAACCCTAAGCTATTCCAGCCTGTCAAAGTGGGCAGGGGTGAGGTGGGTTCTGGGAGTGAGGCCAAGTAGTAGCCTGACCAGGTTGTTTTGGGAGGTCTGGAGCCTTGTTTTAAGGGTCTTTGAGGTGCTGTGGTACCAAGAGGTGCATGCATAGTCGAAGAAACCTTGTACGAGGGCTCCTGTTAGGGTCTTCAAGCTGTTTTTGTTGACCAGTGAGGAGATCCTGTATAGGAATCTTGTTCTTTGGTTGACCTTTTTGATTACGTTGGTGGCCATTTTATCACCGGAAAGATTTGCCTCCAGGATGGAACCAAGGTAGGTAATTTCATCTTTTTGTGTGATAATATTGTTACCCACTCTAATCAAGAAGCCTTTAGCAGCTGCAGCGGGGAACCAGGTGATGATGGAGTCTTGTTATCGGAAGGTCGCCAGTTCGAATCCCCGGACCGGCACGTTAAAATTACCACCGCTGAAGTGCCCTTGAGCAAGGCATTGAACCCCTACCATGAAATGTTCTATGAGCAGGGTCTGGCTGTAAACAAGCATCTCGAGCTTAGTCCATTCACCCTGGGTAAACAAAGAACTTTGCTTTGCTTTGCTTTTGAGGATGGACTCAATGATGGCTGTGTAGAACTGGGCCATCATGGACCTTGGCAGCAGCCTCTAGAGGCCGTTCTGTGTCTTACACTCAACCGCACCAAAATTGAAGATGGCAGTAGAGGAAATCTCATGAGGTCATTCAAATGGTTAGGGTTCATCCTCCGGGCTACATGAATCAGCACGTTTCATGGACATTAGATTTAGAGATATGTTACACAAATTGTGGGGGAAGGGCTTCCAAACTTGCCCAAAATGCTCGAACGTAGCAAAAACATGTATTAGAAGTATTAGGCAGAGTTCAAACAGTACATTCAAAGCAAGGAGCAAGGATGTCGACATACTGTAGAATGTAGATGCAACTCAGGCAACGCCGAACGCTTTTCAAGTTCTTCCATTGGCAGCTGTTGCTATGGAAGAATACAAGAACGCTCGCACCAAAACACACTGGTCAAATCTGAACGGCCGCCACCAGGTATTCCTAAACGTAACCTCAGTAAAACCATGTCTAAACCTGACCTTATTCCTAAACGTAACCTCAGTAAAACTATGTCTAAACCTGACCTAATTTCTAAACGTAACCTCAGTAAAACTATGCCTAAACCTGACCTTATTTCTAAACGTAACCTCAGTAAAACTATGCCTAAACCTGACCTTATTTCTAAACGTAACCTCAGTAAAACTATGCCAAAACCTAACCTTATTCCTAAACTTAACCTCAGTAAAACTATGCCTTGCCTAACCATAAACGTATTCCTAACTTTATCCTCAGTAAAACGAATACAAGAATACGAGAACCGCTTGGGGGATGCAACATCTGTCATTGCAAAAGTGTTGCATAAAATTTAAACAAGCTTGAAAATCTCCATTCCGAAAGAAGGTATACACACAATGTTACACAGTAGTACGCCCCATATCTGCTTACATCCTTATCCCCCCTTTTATCAGAGACCTATGGCATTCCTCCCTGACGTTTCACTTTGATGCTGAACACCAAACATGTTGAAGCGGGGAGGAACATGCTACTTTTCATTGAGTGAGTGTACCCTTTTGACTCCCGTGCTGAAAATAGACCAACACATGGAGCGGCAAAGCTCATGTTTTTAATATGAGCAGAATGAGAGATTGAGAAGAAAGAAGGAGTCGATGGAAAGAGAGAGCATTCCCGGAATAAATTAATAAAATAATACTGTATGTACTATTTTGTCATCCTAATCTTAATAGTAAAGTAAAGTACAGTGTGTGTGTGTGTGTGTGTGTGTGTGTGTGTGTGTGTGTGTGTGTGTGTGTGTGTGTTTCTATGTGCAGGGCGTTGATGAAAATGAGCACTTGTGCTCAGCTACTAAAAAAAAAAAAAAAAAGAGAGGAAAGTGAAAGGGAGGAAGGAAAGAAGAACAGTGCCAGTAATCATCAGTGTAGTATATACTCAAGTAACTACTCAAGTATTCAAAAGTACAAATTATGAAGTAAATTTCGAACACAAATTATTGTATTGTTAATAAAGCTACAATATGTCCTGTTCTTTTATCTATAAATGCACTTACCTTCCAAATATGCTTCCTACACCTTTCAAAGAATATTTTAAGACCAACTCTCAAGTTCATGATTATAATACTAGACAATCTGACAATATTCATCCTCCCTTCAGCCGTACCACTCTTAGCCAGTTCTCCATTAAAGTCAGAGGTTCTTTACTTAGGAATTCACACATACTTATTGCCAACTCCTCATGGCAGCGGTGGCCGAACGGTTTGCGGAGCGGTCTTGATACCGGAAGGTCGCCAGTTCGTATCCCCGGACCGGCACGTTAAAATTACCACCGCTGAAGTGCCCTTGAGCAAGGCATTGAACCACTACCATGAAATGTTCTATGAGCAGGGCCTGGCTGTAAACAAGTATCTGATGCTTAGTCCAGTTACCCTGGGTAAATATAGTAACTTTGCTTTGCTTTGCTTCATCTTCACTCTGTAACTTTAAACATAGACTGAGGGCCAGCCTCTTGAAGCAACACTCTCCACTTGATTCTAACGTTGTGCATACTCAGACGCGGGCAGGCGTGCACACAAGTGTATTTGTTGTTGTATTTGTTATTTTCCATACCTATGTTTGATTACTTTGTATATTATATTTGTATATATGTATATTATCTTTGGTGAGAACCACATATAAGCCCTCCATGGGTTTCTTTTCACACCTGCACATATTTCTCTTTTATTGATGTTACCTTTTTTGTACTGTTTTTATAACTAATTATTGTCTGCTATTTGTAGGCCAGGTGATAATCCATTCCATGGCATTGTATTGCATTGTGGTCATAGCGCTATTACTGAATATTTGATGCACCCCCACCTCTTGCTAAATCTCATGTTCCTATATTGCCCTCATTAAGACATGGCAGACTTTTGGGCTAAGGCTTATTTTCCATTTAAAGGGGAGTAGAAGTATTCAGAATGGAAGGTGGTATTGGGTAAGGAAGTGAGTTCCTCAGTGCTCATATGGGGAGGAGAAGCCTCAATAATTAAAATTAAAAAGTATTCGGAAACAGCTATGACTATGAGAGCCTCAGATAACTTATTGGCAGTTAAAGAGTTAATGACACCACCAAAGCCTCGATGAGGGAGTATATCAGAACGAAGTGATAAGCTTCCAATTTCCTCTGACATTTTGACAAACAACCTTCACAAATACCAAGCAGCAGCAAGATCAAAATACTTATCTGACCTCATTTCCAACTCTCACAATGCCACGGTCTTATTCACTGCCATAAATTCTGCCACCTGTCCTGATGATGTGGCCCCTGTTAAAGTGAGAAAAAGTTTTTAAATTTTAAATTTAGTTTTCAAGTTGGAGACATTGAATACATCCCCACCACCTGACATGCAGTAGAGTACTGTAGCTGTCTCCCCGCTCTTTTCATCTAAACTGGACCGCTTCCAACCTACAGTATTACGCTAACCCTCCCTGACAAAGACAGTTTCCACCACTCTTTTAAAGGGTGATGAAACCCTTGGCAGATTAAGAAGTTTGTTTTCTAGTTCAGGTCATATAATAGATGATATAATGTGACCTAAATTATAGGATTTGACATCTTTATCCAATTTGTTTTGTTTTCCATCAAATTGGAAATATTTTGAGCAATTCCACGCTAAATTGATATTGTTTTGAGAAGTAGATTTTGTTTAAACTACAGTGTATCTGCTACAAACTGACCGCCACATCTATCTATAAATGCACCATGTCTCTGTACGTCTGTCTGTACATACGTGTGTACGGCTATAATGCACGTAACTCGAGAACCGTTTGCCCCACCGACTTCAAATTCGACACACGCGTTCCACACCCCCACAGGGAGTGCAGTGCCCGATGTTGATATATAGGAATATAGGACAAGGGGAGACAGTTACAGAAATGTCCATATATGGGCATAAAAGGGACACAGACAGATGGTTGGAACGGGTACTCTGACACGGGTACAACGGGTATTGCATAGCCGGATGGGGCATGGATCTCCAACTTCCATCGTTACTGACTCGGTGCTCTACAGCCGGGCACCGGTCTAGATATATTAATTCTACATTCTGGGCAGGTTAGACTTTGGGTGTACCTACATCTAAAACACCCATTATTCATTTGACGACTGGACAAGATGACGTAAATTTTCCCTTCATTGTCAATGGCGTTTTTAAAACAAACATTGAACTAAAAACAAACATTAAACCTGTATATAGGAGGGGCGCCCCTCAAAAATAAGATCTGGTTGCAAAAGTGGTGAAGTGGCCCTTTCTGCAAACTGTACTGTATATTGGAAGTTCATTGCACGCACGCGCACATTTGCGCGCGTGCGTGCGTGCATCATACCATAATCATAATATGATTATATGATGATAATATGATCATAAACGGAGACCCTCCCACTTTCTGGAGCTATTTTCTTACAGGAAGGAGGACAGCAGGGTCAGCTGGAGCCCATGCAGTACTTATTTCCATTCCTCAACCATATACTGTAGCCCAGTAAACATTGTTGGGGTTCACTGTGACTGACCCCTTTCTGCTAATGGACTCTCTGGCTATTCTTAGATGCCAGTGGGTCATCCTTTAACATGAATCACTATAGTAATACCTTCCCGTGGAGCAGCTTTGTTTTCCCAAGACAGTGTACTGTGTTGTCTGGGAGATTCTTCTTTGTGTCTTCATGACTCACTTGTTTTCCATCCTCAGATAGGATGAGTCACAGTGTGCTGTATCAGGGTCCAGGGTTACATCCACTGCATATTGCTGTATTTTTCTCAGTTTCTCAGCATCGTGCATACATCTTCTTCTCTATCTCTTTGACTGATTGTCATTTAGCCACAACTGTCTTCAGTCCCCAGAGGGTTGATGGATGGGAAGTTCTGGGGAAGGTGGAGGTTGTCTTCAGTTTGTGAAAGTTGCTTCAGCTCAAAGCTTCTCTTCTCTAACTGAGCTCTTTAATGAAACCGTTTTCCCCAGTTCCCTGTTCTTTTCTGCCCCCTCATCTCTCTCCCCATTTCCTGTCAGGCTACTGTATACCTATACAGTAGTACCTATACCTCTATAAAAAAATAAAATAAAGGCGAAAGCCACAAAAAAAGAGCAGTGAAGACCTGCACAGTGCACACTGTCTGCTATATCTCGGTCTGTATCTTTCTTTCTGAGCTCTACTCAGAGTGTTTGACTACATGCATTTTCAGTTGTGTGTCCTGGATCATCTGCTGAACTTGAACTGACTTTCCCAGCTCAGCCTTCTTTCCTTCACATTCCTCTTTCAGGGGTATGATTAGCATGCTTAGACTTGTGAATTTGTGATCTGACTCACCAGAGGTAGCTCCAGAGCCCAGAGGTATGCAAATTAATGCAATGCTTCTCTCATTATAAAGTCTTCCAACTTCAATTAGTGACTCTCTAATGTGGTTCCAGGTGAGTCTCACAGTAGGAGGATAGAAACCCCAGGAAGGACTTCAGAGCTTTAAGCTTGATCTCAGCACACTATCACTATCTGGTTTAGCAGCTCCTTGGTTTGTGCTGGACAAACCAAGAAGCTGCTAAACCAACCGGAAGTGAACACCTCCTATGTTCAATCAATCTATAAGTCACCCGAAACATACATTTTGTAACCGCAATCAGTGGCACGGCCGTAATCGGACGAAAAATAAAGCTTGTTTTGATTGGAATCGGAATCTTGGATTAGAATCTGAGATAAAGCTTTTTTTTTAAGGGCTAGTGAACTGTGTTAAGATGGGTGCACCGCGAACACTTCACTTTTCGACACTTCAATTTTCAAGTGGTCCCTGATCCAGAAAAGGTTGGGACCTCTGATGTAAGTCTTTTGCCAGCTCTCTCTTCCTGTCCGTCTGTGAAGACAACTAACACTAGGTTGGCTTGCCTCTCCCCAAGAGCCCTCATTCACATTTCCTCATCAAATTAGGCTAGTCTGTGATTAGATCTGGCGTCACACCAGTGGGGTGCTACACACTCCACAACTGTCAGGGCCAATCAGAGTGATGGCTGTCCTGCTTAACATGCAGCGCCACACAAACATGCAGTGTTTGTGTGTCTGAGCGAGAGAGAGTGAGTGCGTGCGTGCGTGCGTGCGTGCGTGCGTGCGTGCGTGCGTGTGACTGTGCTATTGTGTGTGTATGTGCCTCTAGGTACCAAAATGACATAAAGATTGTGTCGATATTCCGTTTTGAAGGATAAGTCATGATATGCTTCTGTGTGACGTGTGTGTGTGTGTGTGTGCGTGCGTGCGTGCGTGCGTGCGTGCGTGCGTGCGTGCTTGCGTGCGTGCGTGCGTGCGTGCGTGCGTGCGTGCGCCGTGTTAGACCATAACAATAAAACCATAATAAAGGAATTATTCAGCTTTACAGCAGGGAGAGACTTCATAACTTGTTGGTGGATTCATAAAGTGGAAAAGAATATTTTTTTCAAATGTTTTGGTAATCATGTTGACAGATCAATGTCCGCACATAAATCAAAAAGACAGGTCTGTGATGAACGAGCAGCGAGCTTGTCTGAGCCTTCCAATCAATCTCCTGCTGTGTGTGACCATGGCGACTACTGTAGCGAGCGCCCAGAACTATAGACAGCTGTAAAACACTTGACAGACGAGAGGTTCAGCCTCTATTCAACGTCAAACTCTCACAGGAGAGAGGGTGAATAATGAGGTTGCTGGTTCTATTCTCCTCTCCAACATGTGGGGTGTTACTGTCCCCAGTCGTTGACTGACTGGAGGGTGATACTGCAGGTGCTGTCAGGTATAGAAACCTTGGATGGCAATATTTCAACTTTTCTCGTAAATGAATAACCTACCTCAACAGTGTCGCACAATAGTAGCGAATATAGTTTACAGTGCTTGTAAATTGCCTATTTCAGCTAAACATTTGTTTTGTTTGTTTTACATTTTTAAAAAGAAAGGTTGCGGTAAATTAATAAAAAATAAATTTCTGCTTATATCGTAGGCCTACGTGCTGCTGCAATTGGCTGATGTCTGCAAATGTAGTTGGCTCTCATACAGAAGGCAATCCAGTAGAAATCCACAAAATATCCAAGAAAGGAGGACTGGTCTCAGTGGTCTGCCTTATATTCCTATGGTTTCTAACTTTCTATGCATCGAGTTGTCCTGGCAACATCATGGCTGATGATCAATAAGTAACGGGTGATGTCACTGTAGTCAGAAGAATATAATTCAGGCTGACTAGTCTAAGCAGGGATAAACCCCACCGCCTATACAAATACAGTAAATGCCCAGAGGGGGGATATCAAAAGCAGAGGTATGAATCCCCCTGCCCATGAACACTGCCAACATGCCCTTGAGCAAAGTACAACACTGTTTCAGGCATGACACAATAACCACTGTGATTATACTGTGTATACCGTTTGTTGGAAGTGGTTTGCTTGTACCTCAACTGCCTTGTCTAAACCCGCCATAAAGTCATCTCTTGTGTTTTTTCTCCAGTAGAATGACATTGCCATCATATTCTTCCCTTTGAGGCTAGTCGGGCACTGCTCCAGACAAGACACCCTTCATTTGGCCCTCCGGTCGGTCATTGCTTATTCTGAGCAGCCCTGCTTCGGGAACCACTCAAGGGAGAGACGTTAGCAGACATCCAGACTTGGATGTGCTTCGCGTTGTGCACTGGAAATAGCCGATCCACAGTCTCACGATGCGTTGTGAGCGTGTAGATCGGCCATTTTCAGTGTGTGACAGAGCCATTATGACCTAATGTTATTTTGCTAACTGATGACGTCACTGCAGGGCTTGGTCAATGCCAAGGTTGCCAAGGTACATATTTAACCCTATTAATCAGGTGCAGGTGTTGCCAGTGGCAGACGGCAGATGCAAACAGTTTTTCGACTGTGTTCAGGCGGGCTGGTCGCCTGGGTATATGTTTGACTGTTTCTCTTGTATTCTTTTTTTTTTTTTTAAGATATTTTTTTGCGGCTTACGCCTTTTATTAGTTTTTGAAGGGACAGACAGTAGGCTGACAGGAAACGGGAGAGAGATGGGGGAAGACATGCAGTAAAGGCCGTGTCGGGCTCGGGAGTCGAACCCGCGGCACACTGCGACTGGATTACCAGTCGGGTGCCCAGACGGTTACGCCACCGCCTGGGCCTTCTCTTGTATTATTTTATGTATGCTGTATAGGAAAGTAGCTGCAGAGACTAAATCATTTGTTAAACTCAACGGACACGTTTGGGACAGCGGTTTGTACTGAGCACACGTCAGAACTTCCACCTGGCCATCGGCAACCAGTAGTGCCATTAGTATAGGACTTATGGGCACTACGCAGTAATATGGAAGTACTGGCAGATGGCTTTCTTTTTTCTTTTCAGATACTGTAGGTCAGTGTAGAGCAGTGATTCCCAACCTTTCAAGGACACCCTGTATCATGTGCATTAGGCCACAGACCCCATTTAATAAAACTCCCTTTTTCTACAGGACTACAATCTATAGGCCTACTGTAAAATCATCAGTGTTAATTTAACTCTGAGAGTGTACAACAGTAACCAAATGGGTCCATTTGGTTCCTAACTATCAGTCATTTAGCCGGGGACCCGGGGAACCCCCCCCCCCCCGGTCGGACTCCATCTGAGGTTCTGGCACACTCAAGGAGCATATGGTCGGGGCACTAACTGACTGATAGCCACCAGGCAAGATGACATTTTTATTGTTAACTATAACTTTCTTATATACTGTATATCTGATATCAATCTCAGGGTTTATGGACAAACGTTTTATGGACAAATCTAAGTGCTGAGTCTGCTGAGCTGGGCAGATGCAGATAGTATTGTGCTCTGGTTCTCAAAGTAGGGTCCGGGAATGGCCACGGGTCCCCAGCAAAATGACCACGGGTCCCCAGCAAAATGACCACGGGTCCCCAGCAAAATGACCACGGGTCCCCAGCAAAATGACCACGGGTCCCCAGCAAAATGAGGAACAGTTGAAACACTTTAGCCCTGTTTGTTGATGACTATATTTCTTCCTGTGACCTGAAGCCTGAAGCAAAACTTACTCTTCAGGACATGGAAAAACAGAACCTGTATTCCTTCCTATTCAATGAAAAAGTGTTATTATATATTAAAAAAGCTCTTCCTAATACTTTTCAATCCTAATTCAATATTTATAAAACCACACAGACTTAACTACTTGCAACCTTGTGTCCCTATTTTTGGCATGCCATTATAGGTGAAGATTTGTATATATATTCAAATATGAAAAGCAATGTCACATTGCAATGCATTGTGATCAGCTATTTCGGCTATACTTTTGAGTAAGTATAGCAGTGTCAGAGCAATAATGTATTGAAAAAAATACATGTACCGGTAAAAATATGTGGTGACCCACATCTAAAGACATTCACCTAAGAGCCTTTAAGAGCACGGGTTTAGAGGGTTAACCCATTCAGGCCTGACGTCGAAATTTAAAAAAAAAAGTTTTCTAAATCATGACAATTTTCGGAAAGATTTGAGGCACATTTTAACGATTTTTCAAAAATAGCAGACCTACAAGTTCATAGCGCGCCACTCGGTGGCGCGCTATGAGCTTGTAGATCTGCTATTTTTCAATAGCTAAATTATAACAATGTTTAAAACACCAAAAGGGGTTCCCGCCCCAAAATGGGTTAATGGTTAATGTGGTTAAACGCTAACGTGACATGGATGCGTTCCAGGTCTCAATGGATTAAGTGTGTGTTTCTGGTTCCGGGTTATGCCTTGTTGTTGTTGATATCACGACAAAGTGTCTGTAATATTATATATGTGAAAGCATCAGTAAACTACCTCGACTCACCTAAGGTCTGCTGTCCCCCCGTTTCCTACACCACAGTTACATGGTGTCTACCCTTCAGTGACAATCTGAATCTGTAATGTATATTTCAATGTGTTTGTGTGTACAGTATTTACGTGCACGGTAGAACCAGTGTCTGTATATGCCGGTCCATTATATGTGTTTATGTGTCCTATCTTTCTTCATTTCTTATGTATCAACATCAGCCACAGTAATCTTTCCACGCCATCAAGCCTTTTATTTTGTCTGGGCCTGTATTTGTCCTTCCTCACTCCTATTGGCTTGTCTGTAGTGTATATTCATTTTGCGCGTGAGTGTTAAAGCCATGAAACATTAGAAACACCACAGACCATACCACGCCAGCCTGCGGTGCGCGCACACACACACACACACACACACACACACACACACACACACACACACACACACACACACACACACACACACACACACACACACACACACACACACACACACACACACACACACACACACACACACACACACACACACACAATGTTTGTTTAGAGCCTAATTAAAAAAGAATTGGTCGCCAGCCAGGTCTATGGACTTTAATTTGTTAGTTTATTTAGGGTAGTAAATGACAACGTAAGACACCATCTGGCTGATATAAATCAGTTTGCATGAGTGTGATTATTTTCAAAATGTCACAGCCTCATTTTGGGATGTGTCTGATGAATGATGAACGAAGGAGGACCTACATAAAACTGTCAGCATGCGGGAAAATACTAATTATAGGCCTTGAAGCCTTTTATGTTTTATCTCGTTCGTTTCATGGTTTCATTTCACTTGGTAGGTATTGATGGTGACGTAATTAAGATATGTATCAATGCCGGGTTATAACTGGCTTTTGATGGTGACGTAATAAAGATAGGTTTCAGATTACATACATGTATACATACAGACATTACCATTAATTCAGCCGACACTGAAACATATCCTAATTACGTCACCATCAACATCAGTATACCTCTGAGCATACAATTGTCCGGATCCCAGGCAGAGGCTTTTGTGCTGTTTCTGGACAACCGGCTATCCGACGGACTCGACACTGGGCACTGCACTCCCTGTGGGGGTGTGGAATGCGTGTGTCAAATTTGAAAACACGTACATACTGTAACGTGGTGCATTTATAGATAGATGGGACTGACCATAGTTCAAACAAAAAAAATCCTGTAGCGTTAAACACAGAATACTAAACAAGTTATACAATAAAGCCGGGCAAAGCTCCGAAAAAAAAGTAGCTTTCAGTATTTCAATGAACCATGACTGTGTAAGGTGCTCTACAGTAAGTATTCCTTAGAGATATTTGGCTTAACCCATATTCATCATGTAACTAGCCTATATATAGTGACCATAGAAGAGCTAAAGGATTGGCTGACTTCCCCAGAAGTACTTAGCTAAGCGAGATGAAGTACAGTAGATTACATGGCCCCGTTCTTATTCTGCAATGTTATTATGATACATTACAGCTGTCAGGAGTCTGGACTCACACTAGACACACTTCCTCACATTATTGGAAACCAAATGCATTCACCCCAAAGCTCTTTCTAATAGGCTTTGAGTCATGGCACTTTGGGGACAAAATAAACCCAGAACTGAACTTTCTTTTTGTTCTACTCTTACAACCTTGATGCAAAATACAAAGATGTTGAGGCTTAATATTTGTCTGAATAATAATAATTAAAAAAAATGCACTTCAGCCTATATTTCAATTTCCCCAGTTGCGGTCTCCACCCCAAACAATTTTATGCTTTATGCGTTGCTCCTTTTGTTGTTTCCATGATACACATACAAAGTGAACTTCAACTGGCATTTACATTTTCCCAGTTGCAGTCTTCACCCCAAATAATTTCATGCTTTATGCATTGCCATTTTTGTTGTCTCCAAGATTCCCTTGTATACAATAGTATAGCCTTCAACCTAAAAACCTCTACAGTATACTTAATTGACCGCGGTCCCCCAGGGGTCTACTTGGCCCTGTTATTGTTTTCCCCAGCTACACCTATATTGTTCACCGGTTTTGGCCGAATATCTTGACAATAACATCACAGCTGTAAAACCCAAATAATGTCTCTAATAGTGGCCAAGGAGTACCTTGTTAAATTCCCACTTAATTGCTCTGTACCCTATCATCTTTTACTGTGGCCCATTAAGGAGACAAAATGCTGCAACCTATTTCCATCTCACAGAACATAAACTCTATATCCCCCAAATCCCTGTTGGATCTCATCATATTTCTAGGTTCAGCTTTTTAATTTAACCCCATTGTGAGCAAATCTGTGAGGCTTCCAACGCCACTCTGACTAACTGCTGATATCGCTTAACATCACTAAAATCTCCTATTTCATCAAATCGTTTAACGCGCAGCTGTGGTGCGGTGGAAGTGAATTATTAAACCATTACACCACATACCCAAGTATGGCAAACACCCAAAACGATAAGTCACTGCAGAGAACGCTGTGCCTGGCAAGTTCTGACTTAACTTAATAGAAATTGGGAGGGAGGGAGGGACGGACGGACGGACGGACAGACAGAGCTTATGTGGCAGTAGTATTAGGCAAAGCCTCTCCAACAGCCCTTAAAGTAAGTAAGTCAATTTTATTTATAAAGCACCTTTCGAAACAAGGTTACAAAGTGCTGAACACTGACACAATATAAAACAATCAGGTTAAACAAACAAGAGACACTTCACCCTTTTAGGAAAAAAAAACATGTTAATGACGTTTAAAAGATTTCGAACACTTTCCTGGGTGGTTTTATGCGTGTAATATGTGGTTTTAGATATTTTAGATTTTACCAGTGAGCCCAGTGTCTCTGATGTCATCGACACTGGGCTCACTTCCTTCCTGGACTACAATTCCCACAATGCTTTGGTGCACTGCTCCTCCTTGTGGATAGGGAGAGGGCTGTCTTACTGAGACAACATGTAGTCCCGGAAGTAAGTGAGCCCATGCAGTGACATCAGAGACACTGGGCTCACTGCTAAAATCTAAAATATCTAAAACCACACATTACACACATAAAGACCCCCAGAAAAGTGTTCGAAATCTTCTAAACGTCATTAACATATATATTTTTTTGTGCAAAAAGGGTGAAGTTTCCCTTTAAGATGTCATTAGATTGAACATGTCAAAGTCCATACCATTATATACCATAGGATCATAGCCTTTGGAATCCTATACAGTAGCTGTATAGATAACAAGGTTCAAGGTTACTTTATTTTGTCTCCCAGAGGAGAAATTTGTATTGGACACAAAGACCTGCACTGCAGCATACATAAATACAATACATTACAATACAAGACAATATAAGGTACAGCGACACACCTTAGCACCACCTCAAAGCCTTCTACCCCTACCCCGTCTGCACTCTGCAAGGACTCCGTTAACGAATGTGATTGACCGAGGGACAAAGGATTGCTAGTATATTTCCACACCATTTTCTTTAGCCTGCCCCATTGTGGCCTGTTCAAAGATGACTTGGGGGTGATGGGAGGTGTAGACACACCCATAATCTTCCCTGCCACTGATTCGCTCAGTGTTTTTAGGGGCTCTAGCTACGAGCTAGCCCCTCCAACGCCTGACGTCATGTGGCAGCCAAGTCTATGTACAGCAGGATGTAATGACTCGGCAAAAAAACACGTAATGTTCTGCTGCTAATATCTGACAAACCTGGCAGTATTCCCATTTACTACTGATTCAATCTTTGCTGCAGAAATATGAGGCTCATCAGCTGAAATCAAATGCTAATGTGAGCTTTACTTTTTAACCCATTAAAACCGGGAAAGTATCTGTGTCTTTTTAGATTTTTGCATTGGATATTCAAAAATAGCAGATATAAGCTACAAGCTTGTACATCTGCTATTTTTGAACCTCTTGAAAAGTCTGAGAACTACTGATTTAGAAGGCATTTGTAAAATCGGCCTCAAGTCTTAATGGGCTAACATCCAACATGGCGCTTGGCTTCCGCAAGTGAAGCTGACATTTGCAGCAACATGGATCATTACTGATCATTAAATGCTCATCAGCGTGGCATAATGATCATCTAAGTAAAAGGAAACCTAAGATCACAGAGAGGATGAGCTCATTCTTAATGGGGTTCGTCAGGAAGTGTTATAGGCGTTGGATGGTGGAATGGTGTGCGAACAGCACTCGCAGGGACGGTTTCAGTATCAATAATTGACTTTTCACGCAAATAAATAACCAATTCCCTGTTGTAGTGATTAGTGTTAGTGTGCTTTTAAATTTACTGGCAAAAGAGTCAGTTGCTGAAACTCTGAGCCAAATACTGTTACCCCTTGCAGATGAGATGAGAAATAATGTGCCATAGTGGGAAGCATAAAGCATGGGTATGTATGGGAGGGAGTGAACAGAATAATAAAGAGTGAGTGTGCGAGGCCGTTTCAACAGATCTTGGAGTCCAGCTGTTTATTCCCAAAGGTGAGGCTAAAACTATTCAATACAGCAAACACCCATTTACTGTTGCTGTCAAATGAGTTTCCCAGATGTATGATAGTAGACAGCAGGTAATACTGTACGTTCATTACTGCTGTTTATAATAAGCTTATTGAATTTGAATGAGAACATTCTGTTTAATGTGCTATCAAATAATGTCCTTTGCACTATTAACTGCACATTAATATTGTAATATATAATGAGTGAGTGAGTGAGTGAGTGAGTGAGTGAGTGAGTGACTGACTGAGTGACTGACTGACTGAGTGACTGAGTGAGTGACTGAGTGAGTGACTGAGTGAGTGACTATTACTATTGTTGCTAAAGTAGTAACAATAGTAATAGTACAATTGTACTTGCAACTCACTGTGCAATTCCTGGACCCCACAGATCGTACACACAATATAATATGTTATATAATATGTTCATATATAGCATGTGATATATATACGCACACTAGTATATTAAATACTATACAGCCTTGTGTTTATAGTGTCCGCCCTGAGACTGGGATGTTTCAAAGACTATGGGATGTTTCAAAGACTATGCCTCCCTGCTTGACACTCAGCGTCAAGGATTGAGACTGGGATGTTTCAAAGACTATGCCTCCCTGCTTGACACTCAGCGTCAAGGATTGGATTGGGGTTAAGTGTCTGTAACATGTCTAGGGGGAGTGCTTGTACATCAAGCTGCCTCACGCTACAGAAACAGGAGATAGGCTCCTGACATAATGGACCCTTTGGCTCCCAAGACTACTGTACTATATCATTGCATACAGCTATGAATTCACATTGAAGTTTCCTTATGGAATCATGAAATCAGAGTATTCTGATTCTGATGTATCAAACTCTGTAGCTTCTCTCACTAATAAAATGTGGTGACAGTCGATACCTAGTGTTTCGAGTATACAAACTATGCTTGTATCATTAGAAAGCAAAGATCCTCAACTTCTCCATGCCAGTACACCTCAAAATGAGTGTTCACAGTTGAGGTAATTCAAGGAGCTCTGAAGCCAATTCACTTATTGAATATCTGTCAGGAGACATTATGTGTTAAGCCCTTGGGTAAATATTCTCTGCCTACCTTTGGAGCTGTCTGAATATATCTAATGGGATGCACTGATTTGTTTTTTAGGCCAATTAAGGAATTGATTATTTCCCATCCATAATGGCTGACGAATAATGGGTGTTTTAACGGTTGTTTTAACCACTTTCAACCTGGCATCCCTACTTTAGGCATCCCTAATTGCAGGCACGTTTAGTTCAAATCTACAAGCTCACAATGCATCATGATGCGACAAGTTGCGTGCTTGTAGATCGTCTATTTTCACCATCGCACAACACCGGTGTACAATAAAGTATAAAATTGGGCTCAAGTAAGGGTTCTTTTATTAATGCAGTGGAGAGACAACAACGAGGGCTTTAGAGGGACAGAGGGGATAACATGCAACATACAGTACAGTACATCGTGGTTAAATGATCACCGCCTGGCGCCTAGCAGTCTTGTAGAAACGCAACCATGGCACTCACAAATCCACTGTGACATGTGAAGAGACATTGGCTGGGCTGGGGCTCACTTGCTTGACCTGAACTGAAGCAGAGATACTGCTTTAAGAGAATAAGTAAGGCGTGTAAGAAGTTTTCCTGCTTGGCTGTCATAAATCTTCAATATCAGTGTACTTTGTTCTGTTGTCTGTCCCTTCTCAGAAAGCAAATCAGTTTACTTGCGTGCAACTGCGTGCTTGTACCACTGCACACTGTGAGCGTTGTGAGTGTATTTATGATACATAGTGTGAGGGCATATGGGTGTATGTACAGTTGTACAGTACACACATACTACAGTAAACTTTTTGTACCCAAGGCGAAGGCACACCAATCACACAGACACATAGTGAAAATAGCCAATCTACAAGCTCACTTGTAGCCGGGGGAAAACATTGTCATTAAATTAATGACAATGTTTCACCACAAACTAAAATAGGGTGATAAAATATATTATTTATTTTTGGGTATAGAATTTGAATTTGGTAATGAGTTTGATACATTTATTTGAATAATAATACCGGTAATAATGTATAACTTTAGTATTATATAAAACGTAGTATTATGAATTCAAAGCAAGGCACACCTGGACTTGTCTCAGCTGTGTGGCTGTTTGTCAAAAATCTGCGAAACAGCAGTGAAGTTTCTTATTTGCTTGTGTCGCCACAGTGCACTCGAAATGGAGTTCACTCAATTGAACACGCTAAAGGAAAATTAATAAAGAAATAAAAGTCTCAAATTTGATTTTGAATTGAAGCTTATCGTTATACGTTCCACTCTTCACTCTGCTATCACAATTTAATTTTGGGTGTTTTGGGTGTTTGGACCGGTGTTGGGTGTTTAAAATGCACACACAATCAAGAGGTTTCATCGAAACTGTGAGTTTGAATCGCCCCCGCCCACTCACAAATTTCTTGTGTTAGTCCTCACTGTTCTTAAAGTGGGGTCCGTGGATCCCTGGGGTCCTTGAATTGGTTCCAGGGGGTCCACAGCAAAAAAAGAGGATAAATATAAACACTTGAGCCGCATTTTATTTTTCGGCTTTTCGAAAATAACTTATTTACAAGCTCACAACGTGTCACATTGCCACATGTTGTGAGCTTGTAGATCAGCTATTTAAAAAAAAAGATAGACAAATCTTGACAAATCTTCTCTTGTGGGGTCCCTGGCACAAAATAATTTCAAAAGGGGGTCCAAATACAATACATGTTGGGGTCGCTGACATGAAAACGTTGGAGAATCTTCTGCTATGGGGGTCCCTAGCACAAAAATGGGGGTTTGAAAACCACTGGAATATACGCACACACTGTATAGAACAAGGAATAGGAAAGAAAGCAGGTTGTCATAACTGAAAATCTAAAGATGCAAACAGTTGGAGGTTGCAGAGTGTGTGCCTCCACAGCGCTGTGCTTCTCCCAGCTGCTGGAGGAAAGAATTAACTGTCAGCCGTCCAACATGAATGATGGCCTTTCCCACATGGGGGTGTGGGATCCATGGCAACAGCTCTTTGTCGACCATATTTTTTGAAATGCAGTCATAAATTATTTTTTATGTTTTTGTTGATGGTGTAATTTGCTACTGTCTGGATGCCTCAGTCCACGGTTGCCTTTGCCTTTGCCATTGCTGATTCTACTGCAGCCAACAGGCCTATTAGTCACCCAACCTTCCATGAGTATTTACATTGCATTGTTTCAGCTTGGAAAAAACAAGTAGGTCTTTCACAGTGTTATTGGTGTCTGTGTAAAAATAGCATGCATTAGGTTGATCTAATGGTGGACATCATAGACCAGTGGTTTCCAAACAGGGTTAACCCTAAGCTGTTATCTTGCTACTCTCCCTCTCTACCAACCTGGGGAGAGCTCCGAACTGAGCTCATGCTTCCTTCAATACATGAGGAGTGAGCAAAGTGAGACAAAGTTTGTGTTTGCACACACACTAAAAGCTGCACATAGGAGGGGCTATCGCCCTCTCAAAAAAAAATCACACCGTGTGAAGTGAGGGTCTTACCATCGTACAACCTCATAACGTAAAATAGACATATTTGCTCAGACACTATGACGTAACATTCTCCATTCATTGTCAATGGGAATGTAATGTTTGTGTAGGACAACGTTTGTGGACAGACATCAAAAGCTAGATATAGGAGGGGGCTCCTCAAAAAAAAACCTGTGCGGTCATTCTATTTTCGATTAAAAAAAAATGTATCCCTGCTCGGGGTGGGGGTAGGTCTTCAGAGAACACTTCAGCATTATAATAACATTGAATTGAAATCGTTTTAAATTAGACACAATAGCCAGAGGCTGTGGCTGTTTAATGGTCCTTGGCATGGAAAGGTTTGAGAATGCCTGCCAAAGAATCTATGGCCATACCAGACATTTCACAGGCAATCATGGGAAGTAGGAACATTTTCTATGTCAACATGGTACATGTACATAATATTACTTTTATAGACTTATGTCTTCTGTAGATAACACTCCAGTCAGCACTGCAGTGAACTGAAATGCACATCAAAAGCATGGTAGTGGTAGTAAGGAATAAAGTTTCCCAGATATATGATAGTAGACACTGCAGCAGGTAATACTGTACGTTCATTACTGCTGTTTATAATAAGCTCATTGAATTTGAATGAGAACATTCTGTTTAATGTGCTATCAAATAATGTCCTTTGATGAGGGCACTATTAACTGCACTATTAATATTGTAATATAATAATTATTATTATTATTATTAATATTATTATAGTTCTCCAACACATACATACAGTACTGCCATGTTTTTCTGTGTCCAAGTCCAAGTTACTGCATACAAGGACTTCAAAGCTACACAGTAAACAAAACAAATGACACACTCGAACTGCACTTAAAGGAAACCCTAAAATATTACTGTCTTATTGCAGCAGTAGGCCAAACAAACAGAGATTAGATTGTGTTGGTTGACTGTATGCTGGTCTGATAGTTGATAGCCTGCAGGGAAATGTAATCAGGAAAAGATCCCTCGACAAACTCATTTCTGATACACACTAGCAGAAATGAGATTGGCTGGCAGAACCAGCACCATTTTTCTTTCACACGACAAAGGGCTGTAGTGAAATCTGTCCTGCATTGAAAGAGAGCACCTCATTCACAGCACTGACTTCTGGCGGAAGATCAAGTCCAAAGACTACCAAAGATTGGGTTTCTTCAGGACAAGCTGGTGAAGCTCAGCGGGCCTGGGGGGGGGGGGCAGAGAGACCTCTGCATTAAACAGAGCATGGATGAGAGAGGGGAATAGGTGGGGTGCAAACATAGACGTTGAAAGAAGAGGGCAGAAACCGCAAAAACTAACAAAAATACTCCCTCCTTGCTCCTTCCCACTCTCCCAGTGGAGAGAGTGGAGAGAATAAGTGATGAGGACACAGGAGTGAGGACTGATACTAAGAGGACCATTTGACCATTTGTGATAAAAATGACACCTTCCTCGGTACTCGTGAATCATATGACCGTTCCCTTGGGTGACAGGTTATGGCATGGATGACAACTCTATTTATGTCAAAGGAGCAATGGTCTCATAACATTGTGGCAATGATGTAAGGGATTATGTTCCAGGAAGTGTTATGCCTGATTTATACTTGGTTGCACATCTTGTCCCACATCGAAAATAGCTGATCTACAAGCTCATAACGCACCATTTACCTGCACACGATTAAGTATAAATCAAGATGATCAACTCATCCGCAAGCAGAAAGGGGCAAAAAATAATAAAGAAAATAAAAACAATATATTTATAACCTCATACCTGAGGCCCAAACTAACCTCCATTCACAAGCGTTTGATTTACTTGGCAGGCTCACATTTGGGGGCCAGAGTTACAGGCATTAAGCACACCGCAGGAACACTGAAACTGAGACAAGATGGCTAAAGGCTTCAACCTGTGAGAACGATACATCACGTAAAATGGTGTTTTCCTGTCATTAACCCCTCCAGCCAGAATATTCCATCTCTTTTACCGCCAGGATGTCCCTCAATCTCTCTCTCTCTCTGTTCCCTTTTCAACATTTCTCTCTGACCTTTATGTGTCAACTTTCCTCGTCTCTTCTGTATCTTACTCACTCCCTACTTCTTTCTGCTATTCCTCTTCCATGTCTGTCTGCCTCTGTTTCCAGTGGTGGAAAGTAACTAAGTATATTTACTTAAGTAGTGTACTTAAGTACAATTTTGAGGTAATTGTACTTTAGTTGAGTATTTCCAATTTCCAATGCTTTTACTTCTACTCCACTAAATCTCAAATCCAAATATTGTACTTTTACTCCATTACAATTATTTGTAAACTTTAGTTACTAATAGTTACTTAATGTACGAATCTGGCTTCAGAACATCCCACTCCACTGACACATGCCTCCTCTATTTGAGCGACCACATCAAACACGAGGTGGATGCTGGCAAATACTGCGGCATGGTCAAGCTGGACCTCCAAAAGGTTTTTGACACCGTGAACCACTCCATACTGGTTAACAAGCTAAACCAGTTGCCTTGCTGAGAGTACGATTTGATCCAAAGAGAATGGATTCAGATTTTCCCAGGTGTAAAGATAGTTTGTTATCAGCGAGCCAGGTGCAGATTGTACCGAGTTCTGTAATGGAATTATTAGAATGCCAAATAGATCGATACATATAATATACATTATTGTGTATTGATCTATTCCATTAAGTCCCTTCCTTCACCAATGCTTAGTCTAATTAATGCAGCTGTCATCTGACAGCTGTCATCTCCAAGTCACTGTCGACAAGGAGGTCTCCAAGCCAGTATACCAAGCATGTGTGTTTCCTGTCTGTCAGTTAAGGTGTCACTAATAGTGTGTTGTCCTCGCAATAGAACAGATTAAAATAAGTTTGTGTCCTGCTCATTACACCTTAACTTCCTCTCCCAAACAACCAACCAACAGCTGTCAATCTGACAGCTGTTACTATTACCTATTCGTGGGTATTGGTCACCAATCAGAATAGCAACGATGGCTTCCTGGCAGAAGCTGTCACTAATGACAGCTGGAGGTCCCATGCCCACTTACTAATAGTGCTCTCATCTTAGATCACTTGGAATAGGATGTTTCCTGCTCGCTTAACTCCGACCATAAACGGAGATGTTGTATGACCACCTGTTGTTGACTATCTATTTCCTGTATACTGGGGCTTGCTTGACAATAAAAGGGGGTTGTATGTCATTGATGGGGAGAGCTGTGGGAGAGTGCTGTTGGACTGTTAAACCATTCTGCTGTACTGAGATGATCGGAACAATGAATAAAGAACGATGATGATTATGCCGGACTCCTTGATGCTGTGTCGTGCCTTCACCTCCCTCTGCTGAATGAAAAATGATGGGACCTTAGTTCTCCCTTAACAAATGGCGCTGTGAGCAGGGTCGATATCTTGTCTTCACCATAGATGAGTACTTGGTACAAAAAAACCGACAATTTTAAAGATGGGGGCAAAGCAGAGCCGAAAGAGACTTCGACAAGAAATGAGCGACGCACAGCAAAGGGAGGCGATACTTCGACACCAACTAGAGGACCAGAAAAAGCTAATGGACCAGGCAGAGTCACGTGTGACACTCCTGGAACAAGAACTTCAAACTGCGGTGTTACTACTACACGCCAACACAACCAACCACCCGGACCAAGCCAACTACGCCGAAACAACCAACTACAACGATGAAGCCAGCGCAGCCAACACCATTCCTGTCAACGACGAAGATGATAGCTACTACAACGACCAAAGAAGAGACACACAACTCCACGTGTCCCTACCAAACAACAACTATTATGCCGACCGCAACCACAACAGAGACCAGCCAGAACCAGACTTTCAAATGACCAAACACAGAGGAAAAGAAATAACCAATCAACTGAGCGGCTTCCAGCTAGACCACATCAGCGAGCCTACCCCAAGACCAAGACAACACCCACCGCCGTGGGAAGCCTGGCGTAACCAGCCTGGCAACCCAGGACCATACCACAGCCGACCAGTGAGAGGACAAGTACATACCCGAGCCAGGGTTGAGGCTGTACTCCAGGAAAGGAAGGACAGAAGAAGACGGCAACTAAACCACGCACGCCACATGGGAGAGGACTTGTGCTATTACTGCGGCCAGACAGGTCATATGAAACGTTGGTGTCCACTGAACCATGCTGCTGTATTACGCCGCACAGCAACGACGGGCCAGCAAATCAATTTTGGCTAAAGAAAACAAACTACGAAAGGGTAAATACAATTGAAAATAACTAGATCTTTAGTTTGTAATTTACCCTATGTGATTTAATCTATTTAGTCTTACATGTGCAAGTAGTGAACTACAAAAGTTTTGATAAACTACTAAAAATCTAATCTAAATTTTAATCTAACTAGACTCCAATCTAAAATTTGTAAAAGTGTAGGCAAGAACAACAATGTTAGAAAATCCTAAAATAGGATGATAAGATATTGGAATTCATTTCCACGCACATATACTGTACTAAAGGAACTCCTCATTTAACACCCCGTCCCCAAAATGGCAAGAGGGGGAGGGGTCATTGGTACAGCCTATGTGTGGGTTAGTTAAAAGGAATACATTTATAGTTTTGCAAATAAATTAATATGGATCTAAGTAATTATTCAAAAGTGAGTGTTTCAAGGTGTTAAAATCAATAGTGTGAAATCAATCATTTATGATGGTTTAACAAGGTTAAACGTCTAATATTATTTTATCTCCTGTCAATTATTCTGGTATTTACTAGGTAGCACTAGGCCTTTAGTATAGAAAACAGAGAGAAAGGATTTATTTTCGGGGTGAGATCTGAAAAAAATCGAATCTAGTGAGCTTACGAAAGTTAAATAGTTCCTTTCTCTTCAAGGTTGAACGTCCTTTATCAGTATAGTAATACATGATATAAAGCAGTTTCGGGTTGAACGTCCCTTATCAGAAAGTCACTGGTATAAATATGAAACATTCTTTGATTGAACGCTAACTTAAGTAATATAATACAGAAAATGTTGAACGAATGGAGATAATATTTAGACAGAGAAAACCTCACCTTGTTCACATTAGCAACAGTTTAATTTGAATTAATTCGATATTGGAAAAAACAAATGTCTGATTTACAGCCTTCCTTTCTCTCTCTTTCTCTGTCCAGCTGGCAGAATGGGGGGGGGAGGAAAGGTATTTGTGTGTTTGTGGGTAACTGAGTTAAAAGTAGCAGAGAGCCTAAACTACAGGATTTGGTCACGGTCAGTTTATTTATTTATTTATTTTCGGGTGTGAAAACAGCCTGAGAGGGGGACTAACAGTGGCCATATTCAATTATTTTAATTGTTGAGTGTTTAAATTCTATCCTAATAGAATCCATTTTAAGTCTTTCCATTTGAATGTAAATCCTACCTTAATTGTAAGTTTAATCATTTCAGTTAATTTTGTTCTTAACTAAACTATTATAGGTACGTGTAGTGTGGAATTACACTTTACCAACAAATAGTATTGGGAACGGAGCAAGGAATAATTACCTTTTCTAAAATTAGCAGATCTACAAAACCTATCTTCTTAAAATTAACTAGATGTGTTCATTATTTTCTAATTTAACTATAGATGTGTTTTTTCTTGATTCTAGATGTGTCCAGTAATTTTTTAATTTCTTAGAAGTGTAATTTTCTTAGAAGTGAAGGAAAAAAAAAAAAGAATAAATAGCGAAGCCTTCTTTATCTGACCACTGTCATCAAACATGAATCTAGCCATACAGTTTTAATCATCAATATTTGTCATTCTAAAAAACCGCCTGGGCCATGGAAATTGATATGATCACATTTCCAAATGAAAAGCGATGGAATTGTAATGGAATTATTAGAATGCCAAATAGATCGATACATATAATATACATTATTGTGTATTGATCTATTCCATTAAGTCCCTTCCTTCACCAATGCTTAGTCTAATTAATGCAGCTGTCATCTGACAGCTGTCATCTCCAAGTCACTGTCGACAAGGAGGTCTCCAAGCCAGTATACCAAGCATGTGTGTTTCCTGTCTGTCAGTTAAGGTGTCACTAATAGTGTGTTGTCCTCGCAATAGAACAGATTAAAATAAGTTTGTGTCCTGCTCATTACACCTTAACTTCCTCTCCCAAACAACCAACCAACAGCTGTCAATCTGACAGCTGTTACTATTACCTATTCGTGGGTATTGGTCACCAATCAGAATAGCAACGATGGCTTCCTGGCAGAAGCTGTCACTAATGACAGCTGGAGGTCCCATGCCCACTTACTAATAGTGCTCTCATCTTAGATCACTTGGAATAGGATGTTTCCTGCTCGCTTAACTCCGACCATAAACGGAGATGTTGTATGACCACCTGTTGTTGACTATCTATTTCCTGTATACTGGGGCTTGCTTGACAATAAAAGGGGGTTGTATGTCATTGATGGGGAGAGCTGTGGGAGAGTGCTGTTGGACTGTTAAACCATTCTGCTGTACTGAGATGATCGGAACAATGAATAAAGAACGATGATGATTATGCCGGACTCCTTGATGCTGTGTCGTGCCTTCACCTCCCTCTGCTGAATGAAAAATGATCGGACCTTAGTTCTCCCTTAACAGTTCAGAGCTGAGGGCCTTTTCAACATGCAACACGAGTCATCTGCGAACAGGAACAAGTTGCAGTCACAAGCTGATGTCATGTCATTTAATATATTAGGAACAGTCCCTATAGTATACTTCCTTGAGGAACGCCACAGCTCACTGGGAGGAGGGGGGACAGTGTTCCGTTCACCTCCACCATCTGTTCTCTCCCCTTCAGGTAGGATTGCATCCAGCTAAAACTGGAGTATGCATGGGCCTTTACTCATCTCCGCGGGATTTGGTCAAA